>NC_069394.1:32360530-32663560 GCF_027475565.1 Acinonyx jubatus | reverse complement strand
CTTTCAGTTAATCCACTTGCAGTTAGATTTATTTGCTATCTGATCCTCACAAGATCAAGACTTTTTTATATTGACAATGGAAAGCATATTAATGTTTCTGGCAATATAGGTACTATATAAACTCAAGGGGTTATGAAGATTATTTTCTGAAATTGAAATTGATTATTCCCTATGAAGGTTGATTACAGCTATTGAGATCATGAAAATAAAATGTCAACTGTTTCATTATTTTAAAGAATAGAATTGCTTTCCTTTTCATGGATAATATAGCAGCTCCATGCTATAACTTCACAAATGTAGTTGAGTTTTTTTTTTTTTCCTAAATAGTCATTTCAGAGGGATGATCTATGGCTTGTCAACTTACAGTAAAGCTGATGTAAAAAGTTTGTGATGGCAACCCTAAATGTTTTATCACCTGTCAGAAATTTCAATGATAATAAAAAGTAACATCCTTTAAATTAATTAGACATGATTAGGACTTCAAGCCCAGAGGCCACTTCATTATGCAAAAATTATAACAGTTAGCTATTTAAATTACCATTAAATTGATTCTTATGTTAATTGATATCTCACTTATAACCCTAGATTTTAATTTATATAAGATCTTTGGAAATAATAATAAGATGAAATAAAATATTATTTTGGAGAAATTCTTATGTGAAAAAATGTACTGAAAAATTGATTGTTATATTTGACCCTCAGTAGAATTGCTATATTAGGATAAAGCTAACTTCTCAGGAAATAGTGTGGCGTAGATTCATCTCTTATGCTTCATGCAGCCCCCACAAACACCAAGAAAAGTTGCATTTGTGATTCAGGAGGGTAATTTTTTTTTCTTCAGGGAATACTATCTTTTCCTGTCTGAGTACAGGATGTACTCTGATGTATTTGGGGGAAGGGGAGTACTGTGACCGTACGCACAATCAACTTTTGAAGACGGGAAGTGATCTATATTAAAGAGGAGAATTGGCACCTCAAAGTAGGATAAACTTGAGTATCACCTCACGGGGTCTTAGTAAACAGGTGCTGGTGAAGAGCATTTTTGAAGTTAAAATGCCAGTTGCAGGAGACGTGGAATTAATTGGTGTTTAGGGGCAAATTGGGGTGAACTGGGGCACTTCCTGAGTGCAGATATGTAAGCTCCTTGTGCCTTTTTTGTTTCAAGTGACTAGTTTTGAATCTGTAAGATGGCAGACAAATTGAAATATTGTTCTGGTCTAGAGTGTCGAGTCTTTCCTAATCATAATCCCCTTATATTTTTATTTCTAAATTTCTTACTAGAGTGAAAGTCCCACGAGTGTGGGAAATAGAGTTTATCAATATCATGCGAGCCTAATTCTTAGGGCTAGGTTTTCAGTTACAATAAGAACTTCCCAAGGAATCTCATCTACTTTGTAGGTTTTAGCAATAACCATATTCAGGTTGTGAGCTGAAATTACAATTTACAAGAAACTGTATTTGTAGGTATAGCATCGGGATTGGGTTATTCAGGAAAAAATGGTTAGAGATGAAAAAAAGATATTTTAGTGCAGGCTAACCTCTTTCGTATTATCATTGCTTTCCCTCCTTCACATTTAAGATCTTCATTCATGTTTTGGTAGTTTTGGGGGTTTTCTTCTTTACTTTTTTCATGTGTCACGTCTTGCGGACTGAGCAGAGATACATCTAAGACTTGCGAGGTCAGTGCCCATTAATGTACAATTAGAAATGAATGCAGGCTGAGAAGAGAAGCAGAATTAGGGATGAGGCTGGTGCAAAAGTTTGTGAAGAGGGAGTATAATTTTATCTAAACAGTTCCAGAAGTCAGGGTCCAAAGAAGATGCTGAGATGGTGTGCTAGCATCATTCCACCCTTCCAGTCCCGACCTTGTGATGCTTACTCACACTTCATTTCTCCACATTTGACTTCTGCTTTCCTTGTTGGTGCCTTCCCAGGCACTGCCAATAGGGGGCGCTAGAGGGATACTGGAAAACTGAGGAGGATGAAGGCACTTGTTCCTTTCTGTGACTCTCTCTGTTCTTGTCCCCATCACCTTAGCAGTGCTCCTTCACACCAAGAACTGCAGTTCACTCCAGTAGTCGCTGTTGATTCACTCTTTAGTTTTCTCAATACTCACAAAGTCACCCTGTAACCACAAACACCAGTTGGCAAGTGCATCCTCCTCGAAAGTCTGCATTTCAGAGCCAACAGATTCTTTCTCAAAACTCAGAGGCTCTAGCACTGTGTTAACTAATATGGTAGCCACTAGCTATATGTGGAAATTAAAAGTAATTAACACTGAATAACATTTTAAAATTCAGTTTCTCAAAGGTTCAATAGTGCTTCATACATGGGGAGCATAGTTCTACTGGAGTGGTGATGTCTAACTCCAGTTAAACACTGCTGACTTCTCAGAAGTCTGAGTTTTCATTCTGTGGGCTTTTCCTCCAAGTGTGTAAATTTTGATAATCTCAACCTCTTCTCTATGTTCCTTCCTCCATAAAGATGGCAAGTGTTTCCTGTAGTTTCTACCTCCATGATACCTTATTTCCTTTTTTGTCTTTGCAGGTCCTTAATACCTATGTAAAAATTCTTAAAAAAATTTTTTTTAAAGTTTATTTATTTTGAGAGACATAGGGGGTGGGGAGGACAGGCAGAGAGAGAGAGAGAGGGAGAGACAGAGAATCCCAAGCAGGCTCTGCACTGTCAATGTGAAACCAGATGTGGGGCTGGAATTCGTGAACTGTGAGATCATGACCTGAGCCAAAAACAAGAATCAGATGCTTATGCAACTGAGGTACCCCTTGGTAACAATTCTTTATACTAAATTCTCTCTATGAAAATCTGGGCCAGCTGCATAACTGGGGACTCATACAAAAAGAAAATGCAGGTCTTGCTCAAAAAGTAGAGTAAAAGTGCCAGTAAAGGCACATAATAAGATTTTTTCTTTCTTCTTTGGTCTCTCAACTTGTCATACTGTCGTTTATTTTCTACTCAGTTTCATTCTAAGTAAAAATAAAATTAAAATAAAAAATTAATATGAATTTGACCATTCATCTTTACAGTGTACAATGTCAGTTTTGACTATAAATGTCAGACCATTTATTCAAATATGGAATCTCCAGAATCACACAATTTGTATTTTGTAGTTCATTCCTGGAGGGTGCTTTGAGCTGACCAGAAGGAACAAAGGCAAGTGAGACGCAGGAAGTCTGGAGAGTTGAGAACAGGGTATCCCAGACATAGAGCTTGGGAGGGCTAGGAAGGGAGGGCTTGCAGGCATGGCGATGCTCATAGTGGCACATACTCTCATAGGAGCCTAGGACCTGCAGAGGTAGGGCCTGATGGCTATTGGATACCCCTTCTCGCTGGCAGCTGAACTGATGTGGCACAGCCTGGCCAGATGTGGAATCTGGGGAAATCAAACCAGATTTTTCCCCAAATCTGGGGAGATCAAAGGTGACACCCTTTTTCATGGGCCTGTCACCCAACTACAACAGATCAGTGGCCCTCAAGATCTTTAAGCTTCAGTAAAAGGTTTAAAACTCATGTAGATGGGGGTGGGAAAGAGGCTCAATCCACCCAGACAGGGCTGGTCGGCCAAGGGAGGCCCCATGAGTCTGTGGGATACATGTATCCAGCCCTGACATTCCTGCCCCCATGCCCAGGACTATGCTGGGGGTAGAGGAGGAGTAGTCATTGGACAGGGGTGGGGAGATCGAGGCCAGTTAGGGTCTAGGGCACCAGAGTGAGGAGTGGGAAGCTGAGAACCCAGTCTGGAGAGGTGACAAAAGTGGGGACCATGCGTGAGCTGAAGCTCTAAGCGTTTGGAACATGCGTTATTATCCCATCATCCCACTTCATTGTCCTACTTACAAAACACAAATTCAAAGGTAAGATTATCAAGAATTTCAATGCAGCAACCACAGAGTATTAAATTTCAAATGTGGGACTTGAGCATGGCCCCTATCTGAGTGCATAGGTCATTTGTCTACGAAGCTGGTCCTGGCTAAAGTAGCTTGTGTGGTTTTGTCTCCTGATTGGACCCTGATTGATCAGGATGAGAGGCCAGATGTTAGGTTAGCTCCGGGGAAGGAGAACATGGGCAGCAAGTTCTGCTCGATGTTTGTCTTCTGCTGACACTCCCCTCTGAACACCTCAGTTGGTGTTTGTCACCCACTGTTACTTGAAGCTTCCTTTCGCTGCTGACATTTCTCAGTTGACTCCAATTTTCATTGGCTTGAAAACCTTATCTTTTATCATTCTTTTAAACATAGTGCAGAATGTTAGTAAATTAATTTTGTCTATTACTGTTGTTTTATCACTACCTTTCCCTCCCTAAAAGTTCTATCTTCTTCAGGTTCCTTTATTTTGTAAAATTATCTTAAGAATAGGTATTGCCCTTTTCTATCCTTGACATACCTCAGGTTTTTACTTAGGAAGTAGTGCTTTCACAGAGAAAGGCCATTTTTAACACTGCATTTTTTTCTATGTGGGGTATTTAAATTCTGAGCCTTTATATACTAACTACCAAAGTCTCATTCTCCATGAAACTTTCATAAATGTTTCCAAATTCCTTGGGCAGCAGATTCCTTGGTGCTCTCTCTTTGCTCTTGTTATATTGACTTTAGTGTCATCCAGGAACAATTTTCAACTTAATGCTGCTGTCTAGCTTGGGTTCTTGGTGTATTCACAATTCTTTGTTGGTTAAGGAGAGCAATGGCTCCCTTTTCTTCCTGAATGTCCAACTGGAAATGGTCTACACTTATAGCAGGTCCCTGCAGGCCTGCTAGGTAGCTTTTACTGGTGCTTCCTAGTCTTTTTCTGTCTTTTGACATTGAGTTCCTTGGGAACAGAACTGTAGGCTCAGTGAAAGTTTAGGTTAGATTGAATTTAATATATGCAACTTGTTGGAATATGAGAGAACACAGAGAAGATGGAGAATTAGCCTTCTCTTCATTCAAACCCTGTACCACATCTTTGTTCTCAGACAACATATATCTACATTCAGAGTCACCCATATACAAATAGATTTTCACATTTGAGGGATGAAATTCCCTAGTTACAAATATCTCTTTACTACTCTTCTCCGGTTAGCAGAATTCCTAAGCAAGTAAGTAGTGAGGAATATCTGAAGTTTGTATTCCTTTCATCCCCAGAGGGCTAGCCCAGATACAGGGACAATGTGGTAAAACCCAACAGCCAGTGGGAATGAGGGCACCACTTCCAAGGAAATGCTAGAGATGGATAAGAAATTTAGGAAAATCATGTTTGACAGCATTTATAATTTTGCCCTGAGTCATTTTTATATCTATCAACATGCACATACATGTACACACATGTACACACTAACCATCTTTCATCCTCTCTCTTCCATAGATATCACCTTCCATGTCCATAGTGAAAAATCAGCTTAGGAAAATGAGAAAATCTCTGTCATTAGATCAAATATAGAAAAATTTCAATATCTCCAAGAAGCCCCAACTCTTGAGTTGGAAAGCAATGAATTACCCCACTTCAATTTATGAGAGACCAAACCAATCAGTACATGTAGGTAGCTGGCAAAATGACAGGAGAGTTTTGCATTTGAAGAGCTGAATAACTGTAAAGGGACTAAGAGAAGCTAAGCAATTGTCCTTTTCACCTGAACATATGCCTGGGCTAAGAAGGGAATCTGGGAAACAACAGAAGAAGTTCCTGCTTGTTTCTTCTCAGAGCCAGGAAGAGCCAGCCATATTGGAAAGGGCATTTCTGGTTAAGATAAATCATGTAAATATTGTACAGGTATCTGTAAAAAATGTTTCTTCCCAGTAGGGAAACAATCTGCTTTACCAAGACAGAATTGGTCAAACGCATATTTCCTGCATAGACAGCAGGCTCTCAAACTTCACCACAGGTTGTCAAGGTGTAAATACAGAGAAAGTGATGCATCTAATTACTTTGCCCTTATGATGATCATGAGTAGTATTGAGCAGTTATTCCATGCCTGAATCTTACTCCTTAAATTCTTGAAAACAAATAATGAGTGACTTCTCAATAACAAAATTGGAGGTTCAGTTCCATGTGTTTTATACATGTATGTATGTATTTATAATAATGAATAAGCTATAGTTATGGTGTCTCAAATATATGTAACTTAAGGCTTTAATTGAGGAGCATTTTATTTTTATAACTAATCTCCAATACTACTTTGTTTCTTATTTGAGTTAGACACATTTCCTAATTATATTATTTCAAAGATTATTCAATGTGAAGTTTGGACAGATGGACTTAATAGTCTCTTGATGTGTTTTTCATCCCCATAAATGTGACTAACTCATATTACAGTTTAATTGGTTTTAGTGGAATATGTGTGTTTTGTGAATATAATACAAATACATAATATGCATATAAAATTCATGCATAAACTGCTTATTATTCTAAAGGTAAAATATTTCAACAGTCTTACATCTTCCATTCAGTAGACACAATAAATGAGCCATATCATATGAAACATCTGTTACGATTAGAGTATTCTTTAAAATGTACACTTCTACAATTGGAGTATTTTTTTAAATGTATATTTCTTCATCGTGCTTAAATACCATCTACCTTTATACTTACCTTTCAGTTCTGGGTGGCACTAGGTTAAATGTTGGAGTGGATAGAATTGGGACTCAGGTTGGATGCTGCTTTAAATTGGTGCCCATGTCTGTGGTGTTACCCTCGCAAGATGCTTTTGGGAGAGTTGATTTTTCAATTATACAATTAGAGAGAAAGGCTAAAAATATTTTTGTTTGCTTTTTTTTGGTTTGTGTTTTTTCAGCTTGTTAAACTAGGGTCTGTTTTGTCTGGGTTATTTGAAATCTCATCATCATCCAGAGAAAATGCAGTTTGCAAATTAAAATAGTAACATCGGCAATTTCCCCTGAGAGAGACTTGCTTCCACCCTGCCAGAGGCGGTATCACTAAGTAACAAATAGTCAGAGGTTTTTCTCAGCTGCTACTGTGCTTATGAGTGTATGAACACTGGCAGGCAGGGACCTGTCGTCTGTAGATGCTAATACAAACTAATGTGAGACATAATCATGAGTTTCTTTTGGAGACATGGCATTACTATTATTACTACTAGAATTTTGGCCAAAGGCAACCCTCCCCACTACCCTTACCCCTGCAAAAAAAAAAAAAATGTACAAAATCTCTCTGATTCCTTCACTGCCTGCTTCATTAAGTGATTCTCCAGACCTCAGCTAAATGCAATCCCTCCCTGGACCTAATCTTGCAAACCTCACTCCTATCAAAGTAGAAACATTGGCCAAGTAATGACTGTAAAACCACAGCGTAAGAATACAAGCCAATTGTGTTTGTCTTGTTTTGTATTTTTTCATTGTGTGCTTTAGCTTAAGTAAACCTGAAGACTTGAAAGCTAATGTGTCTTTCACAATCACTTTTTTTTTTTTTTTTGAGCTTCTGGAGAATTTATAACGAGGACTGAGGAAAGAGGAACATAAGAAAACTAGTATCTACACGTGCATTGAAATGATGTAACAAACAGTCGGCATCCTTTTGAAATCACTATTTATTATGTATGCACATGATTGCTTATATTTATGGAATTATCTTTGCTGCTGTCTTCCATTATTTATAAAATAACCACTGGTGGAGTTATATGCCAGGTTGTAATGATGGTGGTATGGAAATATGAATTAGCTTCTAATGTAAAGTATGAACAGAAAACTATAGGAACATGAAATAAGAAGTGATCTGTTTGGTGAGGTGGGTTCACAGAGGAGGTTAGATTTAAGCCAGATGTTCATGTTAATGACAGGTTGGGAAAGTATTCCTGGGAGAGAGAACAACATGAAAATATCCTGGCCCCGTGAGGCAAGCTTCAAAATCTAATCCTATATTAGAATGCATGAAACGTGGGGCTTGTAGGGAAGAGTGAAATTTGATTTTTCAAATGACTTCAATGACATATCAGAAGAAAAGGGCAAGCAGTTAGTTCTGTGGCTTTATCTCTAGTTTCAGGAACATGGGAGGGTTTGAATCCCCCTTGCAATATTAACTCAAGTAATTGTTAGGTGTTGGTTTACCTTACCGGCTTGAAGATGGATGGGAATCTATCTGAGGGGAATGTATCAGAAGGAACACCTGTACATCATTGTCCAGATGTTTATTTAGTACCGAGTGGCCAGCATTGATAAGATGGAGCTACGCTGGAGAATGAGTGCTAGTTTTGCACCTTTGAGGGAGCTACATGGCTGGCCAGGTATAAAACTCAAAGAGACCCCAGAGCCCATGTATTCTCTGACCTCTAATTATCCACACACAATGAGACTTCTCTCTTGTGAAGGAAAACAACTCGATGTTGAATGACCAAGACATCGGAAACTCTGCCTGGAAGTCACCAGACCTCTTGTTTGTTGCTTTACATGTTTCTCATTCATCCCCTGCCTTCTTTCTTAAACCTTACTAATCAGTGCCTGGTGAAACCAGCTGTACCTCGCATGTTAGAAGTCAATCTAACCCAAGACCACTAGTAGCAGAACAGCACGGCAGTTGTAGATGATAAGATTTTCACATGTCATTTTTATTTTTTATTATTAATATGTTATTTTCATAGTATCAACATAAAAAATTAAAATTCAGCCACCAGGGTCCACCACCTAGAGACATTTGTTAAAATAGCGATGTCTAGGGGCACCTTAACCTGGTTCAGTCGGTTAAGCATCCAACTTCAGGTCAGGTCATGATCTCACAGTTCGTGGGTTCGGGCCCTGCATCTGTCAGCCCAGAGCCTGGAGCCCGCTTTGGATTCTGTGTCTCCCTCTCTCTCTGCCCCTCCCCTGCTTGCACCCTGTCTCCCTCTTTCTCTCAAAAATAAAACTTAAAAGAAATTTTAAATAACTATATCTACCCATAACTATATCTATCTATATTTAATTATATTGCATCCCATAAATTTACTCTTCTACATAGAACTTTTCTCATGTACTGTGAATATTCTACCATGTTGCTGTGGATAAATACGCATCATCATTTTTAATGCCTGTATAGAACTCCATTCTGTGGCTATTACACTATTTATTTAACCAATCCACTATCAATGCAGTTGCTAATTTTTCACTAGTAAATTTAATATTGTTTTTGATACATGTGAGAAATTGCTTTTCTGAAAATTCTTATCAATTTATAATTTCACAAGTAGGTATGAGACAGTATACCTACCCATCCTCCCACCGACAATGCATTCACATTTTAAAAAACTTTTGCCAGCTTAATAGATGGAAAAAACTTGTTTGTTGATGTTTGTATTTTCTAATATTCTTTTTTATTAAATGGAAAATTATAAAGAAGAAGGTATCATTCAAAATCCTGTCACATAGAGATAACTATGTCAAAATCTTAGTGCTAAAAAAAATAAAATAAAATCTTGGTGCTTAGCCTTCTGAACATTTTTCAATGCATACATGCATATGATTTTTTAAATAAATGGGACTATACAATACATGCGATTTTCACCAACAATATATTTCATAAAAATTTTTAATGACAAAATGATATTCTATTGTGTGTATTTCACAATTTCCCTATTGTTGAATATTTATGTTATTTCTTATCTGTTTGCTGTTACAATAATGCTGTGATGAACATCCTTCTATAGAGTGTTGCTCACTTGTCCAATTATTTCCTCAATATGCTTCTCTAAAAATGGAATTGTTGGGTAAAAGAGTATACATATAGTCAAATTGTCTCTTATAAATACGAATTCCTGCCTTTATCAGCAGTGTATATAAATATCCATTTTCCCACACTCTAGCCAACACTGGATATAATAATATTTTAAATCTCTACCAATAAGATAGAGAAAAGATATTTTAAATTATATATCTTAGACTCAGTGAGATAGTATTTAATATTTATTGACTATTATTTTTAATATTTACTGACTATTATCATTTCTTCATTTGTAAGTTGCCTTCTGATGTCCTTGGTCAGTTTTTCTAGTAGATTGTTCATCTTTCTTTCACTGAATTCTTTGCATATTAGAGGATATTAACACTTGATCTGCTGCATGATTGTTATTTGACTTTTAATTTTGATTATGGTGATTTTACTGGGCTAATTTTAAAACATATATGCAGAAAAATCTATCAATCTTTTCTGATAACCTTTCTGCTAAAGGTTTTTTTCTGCACTCTAAAATTATAGAATTATTTTTAAATGTTTTCTAGTAGTGTTTTCTTTTAATCTAGAAGTCAGTCAATTCATTTAGAGGTCCCCCCCCTAAATTTTCCCAATACCATTATGACTCTCTACCCACCTCCATCAATTTGAAATACTGTTTTTTCATATATTAATTATCATACATTGTTATATCTATTTATCATGCTTAAAATAAATATTAACAATAGACAAAGCATGTCCCTACAATGCTTAGCCTTTCGAATCAATTTTGAAATACTTTTGCTTCATTCCAATTTTAGATTCACTAAAATTTTCAGAGCGCTTACATAAAATTAATAGATTATGTGATAAGCTTCAGCTCCATAATATTGTCCCTTCTCATCTAAAGTAATTTGTCATTATGCAAAACTTTTTATAATTCTCATAAAAAGTTTAGATCTTTTATGAATATATTTTTCACATTTATTGTTAAGTTCTTGTGTTTTTATGTATATTATGAATGATATATATATACTATATGTATATTCCATATATTTTTATATACATATAGAATATGTATATACTATATACTATGTATATAAATACACACACACACACACATATATATATACACACACAGTATATTTAAACTTGCATTGAAAAAATAGGTATTTAAAAAGTGCAAAAAAACATAACTAATGTTTATAAAGTGTACACTCATTTGACCACCACTGAGGTCAAGATATAACATTTTCAGTGTTCCAGAAACTCATGCAAATACTGCATGATCTCATTTTTATGTGGAATATAAAAGAGTCAAACCATAAAAAAAGAGAAGAATAGTAGTTACCATGTGTTGGGACAGAAGGATGGAAATGGGGAGATGTTGGTCAGAGGGTACATGCTATCAGTTATCAGATGAATAAATTCTGGGGCTCTAATATACAGCATTGTCACTTAAGTTAACAATATTGCATTGTACACTTGAAATTTGCTGACAGTAGAGCTTAAGTATTCTCACCACACACACACAAAAGAGTAACTATGAGATGGTGGGTATGTGAATTACCTTGATAATGGTAATTATTTCACAATGTATATCAAATCATCAAAAATATATACAGTTTTTACAAAGATGTTCTCTTAGTAGATTGCCTTTTCGTTTTGCTGATGGTTTCTTTTGCTGTACAAAAGCTTTTAGTTTGATGCAGTCCCAATTGTTTATTTTTGCTTTTGTTCCCCTTGCCCGAGGAGAGTAATATTGTATATTAATTATACTTCAATTAAAAAAAAACAAATATATACACTTTTTATTTCTCAATAATACTTTAATAGCTGGAAAATACAGTTTGAAAAAGTCATTATTTTATAAATTTTGTCCATTTCTATAATTGTTTAAGGTGGGAGACTAATCTGGTCCCTGCTACCTGCATCTTGAACAAAAGTAGAAGTCACAAAGTTAGAAATATCTATAAGGAAAAACTAATTATTATTTACAGATGCTATGATTATTTACTGAAAAATTTTAAGAAGAAAATGAATAGAAAAAGCTGTTATTTCTTTTTTTTTAATTTTTTTTAACGTTTTTTATTTATTTTTGGGACAGAGAGAGACAGAGCATGAACGGGGGAGGGGCAGAGAGAGAGGGAGACACAGAATCGGAAACAGGCTCCAGGCTCCGAGCCATCAGCCCAGAGCCTGACGCGGGGCTCGAACTCACGGACCGTGAGATCGTGACCTGGCTGAAGTCGGACGCTTAACTGACTGCGCCACCCAGGCGCCCCAAAAAGCTGTTATTTCTAATAAAGTAGGTCATTATAGAAGCCAATCATAAATTAAATTTATAAAACTCAGTTATAAATTATAATTTTAGAAGACGTCATTCACAATACTTGCAAAAATATGGAGTCACTGCATGTAAATTTAAGAAATATGGAGTAAGAAGTAAAGAGAAAAGTATTCAATTTTCGCAAAGAATATTAAGTTAGGGAATATCATGTTTCCAGGTAGCAATATCAATCGTATAAAATAAATTTTCTCTCCAACTACACCTATAAATTTTATGTAGCACTCAAAACAACAAAGCCAAACGATTGCCTTGAGTGACACGAAAATGTCACATGATAACATTTTATATTCTTTCTGAAAAACATCTCTTGGAAAGTAGGAATAAAAGAATATTGCTTTACTTGATAAATATATATCTCAAAACAACCAGTAGTATTGTAATAATGATGAAACACTAAAAGTACAGCCAGTAGTATCAGGAAAGAAATGGGGATCCTCACTATTACCATTATTTATCATTGTTTTCTTATTTTTAATCAATGTTAGTCAAGAACAACCTAATAGGTTCAAACACTGGAAAGGAGAAGATAAATAACATAAGTTACTGATGACATAAGACAAATTAATTCTTCAAAAAAGAAAGAAAATCAACATATTGAAAACAGCATCAGCTAAAATGTGAAGGTAACTAATAACACAAGTTCAGACAAAAAATATAATGGCTATTTCAGTTTAACAACAAAACTAAACTATATTACTTAGAGATGGACACATAAATGATAGAATAAATAAGGGCAATGGGATGATAATCACACAGTCAAGTTGCTGATCAATTTTGGAAGGAAGTAGAGGGTGATGATTGGGAAGGGACACATAAATGGTGTCTGGAACATTGGGAATGTTATATCTTGACCTCAGTGGTGGTTAAATGAGTGTACATCTCATAAACATTAGTTATCTTTTTCTGCACTTTTTAAATGCATGTTTTATTTTTCAATGCAAGATTAAATATATGTATATATGTGTATTTATATAATCATTCATAATAACACCATGCATTAAAAAACACAAGACAACAATAAATGTGAAAAACATGTTTGTAAAAGATCTAAACTTTTCATGAGAATTATGTTAAAAGTTTTGCATAGATGGATAATTACTTTTTTAATTTTTTTTAACACTTACTCATTTTTGAGAGTGAGAGAGATAGACCATGAGCAGGGGCGGGGGGGTGGGGCAGAGAGAGGGAGACACAGAATCTGAAGCAGGCTCCAGGCTCTGAGCTGTCAGCACAGGGCCCGACGCAGGGCTCGAACTCATTCATGAACTGTAAGATCATGACCTGAGCTGAAGTCAGACACTTAACTGACTGAGCCACCCAGGCGCCCTGATAATTACTTATGTTAGATGGGAAGGGTCAATATTATGGAACTGAAGCTTCTTACTAAATCTATAAATTTTATGTACATTCACTGAAAATCTTAATGGACTTTGAAACGAAGCAAAAGTATTTCACAATTAAATCTATATACAAATAGATTAACAGTAAAGGAATGGGGAAAGATATACCATGCACATATTAATCAGTGGAAAGCTGGAAAGAGTATATTTATATCAGGTGAAATAGACTGTAGAACAAGGAATATTACTTGGAATAAAGAGGGACTTTTAAGCAGACAAAACACTTAAATGAGTGCATACCTAATAAGAGTTTAAAACTACATGAAACAAAACTCAACTGAAAAGAAAACCTGACAAATCCAGAGATGTTATTGGAGATTTCAACAGTCTTTTCTCAATAATTGATGGAACATGAATTTGGATATTCAGGAAGTATATAGAAGACACGAAGAAGATTCTTGACTAACTTTACCTAATTGATAGTTACAGAATGTTCCACAACAGGATATGCATTTCGTTAAAGTTGACAGAACATTCATTAAAGATAGAGTATATGCTGGGACATAAAATGAATCTCAGTGAATTTAAAAGGATTAGAATCATACAATCTGTTCTTTGGCCACAACAGAATTAAGAAATTGATAACAGAAAGATATCTGAATCATCCTCACATAATAGGAAATTGAACACCTCACTTCTACACAAACTGTAGATAACCAAAGTAATCAAAAAGATCATTAGAAATATTTTCAACTGAATTAAAATAAGAACATATAAATTGGGGGGATGAAGCTAAGGCGGTGGTTGTAGGGAAACTTCTAGTATTAATTATTTATATTAAAAAGGAAGAAAGTTCTCAATCAATGATCTAAGTTTCTACTTGTAATTAACTAGAAAGAGAAAAGCTCATTCAGCTCAAAGCAGAAGGAAATTATATAGATGTGAGCTAAAATCAGTAAAATTGAAAACAGAAAAATAATAGAGAACAATCACTGAAACCAAAAGCTAGTTCTTTAGAAAGATCAATAAAAATAATGAAACTGCAGATAATAAAAGAATAATAATGGATTATGATGAACAACTTAAAGTCAATAAATTTGACAACTCAGATAAAGTGGACACATACCCTGAAATACAGAAACTACTAAAGCTCACTAAAGAAGAAAAAGATAACCAGAATAGCTCTGTATCTTTTAAGGATTTTTAACCTATACTTTAAAACCCTCCCCAGAAGAAAACACCAGGCCCATATAGCATTACTGGTAAATTCGAACATTTCATAATAATAGCAATTCCACATAAACTCTTACAGAAATAAAAAAGAAAGGAACACTTACCAACTCATTTTGTGAAGTCACTATTATTCTGGTGCCCAAACCAGACAAATATATTATAAGAAAGAATCTTCAGACCAACATCTTCCCATAAATGAATTCAACAATATGGAAGGATGATTATACATAATATATTTTTAAAAGATAATGTATTATGGGGTGCCTGGGTGGCTCATTTGGTTAAGCGTTTGGCTCTTGATCTCATGGTTCCTGGGATCAAGCTCCACATTGGGCCCTTGGCTGATAGCACGGGGACAGGTTGGGATTCTCTCCCCCCCCCCACTTGCACATGTGGGTGCATTCTCTCTCTCTGTCTCTCTCTCTCTCTCTCTCAAAATAAATAAAAGTAAACTTAAAAAAAGATAAGGTATTGTACCAAATAGGATTTATCCTAGAAATGCAAGGTTGTTTCTACATTAAAAAATCAATATAGTTTCCCATATCAAAAGAATAAAGGAGAAAAATTATATGGATCATCTCAATAGTACAGGAAAAGCATTTAATGAAATTCAGTACCCATTAGTGATAAAACTTTCAGCAAATTATTCTCAGGAAAAAGAAGGACACTTCCTCAAAGTTATGAAATACATCTATGGAACAATTTACAGCTCATATTGTATGCAGTGGTGAACAAAGGAGTGTTCTCTATAAAATCATGAACAAGGCAAGGACATCCACTCTCACCATTCTGTTCAACATTGTACTGGAGGTCCTAGCCAGAGCCATAAGGGAAAAAAAAAGTTTACAGATCGGAAGGAAAGAAATAAAAATATCTTCATTTATGGTTATGTCTGTTTAGGAAAGCCCTAAGAGTTCTCAAACAAATCTACTAGAAGTAATAGATGAGTTCAGCAGTTTCAAGTTATAAGGTTAATATAAAAACATCCATTGTGTATCTCTAAATTAACAATGCATAATTAGAAATACCTCGAAATCAATTTAACAAAGTATGTACAAGTCCTGTACACTGAAAACTACACACCACTGCTGAAAGAAGTTAAAGAAGACATATGAACAGAGAGATATGTCTTTGTTCATGGTTCAAGTTTATAGATGTCAATTTTTTCCATTTATCAATAGGTTTAATACAGTCATATTCAAAATCCCAATAGTTTTTATTTTAGAAATTATAAAACTGATTTTAAACTTTTTATGGAAATACAAAGCACCTAGAATATCCCCCCCCCAAAAAATTGAAAATATGAGCCAAGAAGGATTCGCACTACCTGATTTCAAAACTTACAGTGAAATTACAGTAATCAAAGCAATGTGGTGTTGGCATAAGGATAGGCATATAGATAAATAGAACAGAACAGTTAGCCTAAGAAAAAAGACCAACAAATACATGGTTAATTTATTTTTGACAAGGGTGCCCAGGTATTTTGATGGGAAAAGGGTCATCTTTTCAACACATCATGCTGGAGCAATTGCATATTTGCATGCAAAAGTCTTATCTCGCACTAAACATAAAAATCAACTCAGAATGAATCACAAGCCTAATGTAAGATGTAACATGAAACTTCTATACAAAAGCAAGAAAAAAAACCTTTGTGACTTGGGTTAGGCAAACATTTCTTACACATAACTCACATAAGCAAAAATCCAAAAAAGAAGAAAAAAGATTAATTAAATTTCAAAATTAAATCTTTTGTCCTTCAAAAAATACCATTAGGAAAATAAAAAGGTAAATCATCGACTGGAAGAAACCTTTGCAAAACATATAATTGATAAAGGGCTTGTATCCAGCATATATAAAGAACTCTTTCAACTTAAGAAGACAAACCGATAAAAAAATGGACAAAAGATTTGAAACAAGGACTTTACTGTAGAAGATACATAAATGTCAAATATACTCATGAAAAGATGCTCAACATCGTTATTCATTAAGGAAACACAAATTAGAACTACAAGGAGATACCTGTACATAGCCTCTTAAATTGCTGAAACTAAAAAAGACATTACTGAATGTTTCCAAGCTTTCCAGTTGAGAGAGCAAAATTTTATAGCCACTATGGGATAGTTTGGCGGTTTGTTTTTAAATTAAAGATACAATTACACACTAGTCCACAATCCTCTTTTAGCTATTTACTTAAAATGAAAACATATATTCATACAATAACATTTTATAGAAGCTTTATCTGAGTAGTTCCAAACTGGAAATAATCCAAGTTGTCCACCAACAAGTTAATGGGTAAATAAATTGTGGTATATCCATGTAATGAACTACTAACAGTAATAAAAATGAACTAACTACTAATAAATTCAACAACATGAATAAATCTCCAAAGCATTATGCTAAATGAAGGAGTCCAAATACAAAATACCTTATCTTGGTGTAAGATTCTATTTATGTGTATTTATGGAAAAAGCAAAACTATAGTGACCAGAATGTGGAACAGCGGTTGCTAGGGTAATGCATAAGATGAAGTGGTTGATTTCGAAAGGCAACAAGGGAACATTTGGTGTTGATGGCATATGTCATGATTATGGTCACAGTGACAAACTTGTGTATGTTTGTCAGGTCTCATTGAATTGTACACTTAAAATTGGCAAATTTTAGGGGTGCCTGGGTGGCCCATCCAGGTAAGCATCCTACTCTTGATTTTGACTCTGGTCATAATCTCATGGTTGTGAGATCAAGCCCCATGTAGGGCTCTGCACTGGGCGTGGAGCCTGCTGAAGATTATGTCTCTGCCTCTCCCCTACTCCTGTGTGCTGTTTCTTTTGCTCTCTCTCTGTGTGTCTCAAAAAAAAAAAAAGGCAAATTTTATTTATGTAAATAATGTCAATACAGCTGATAGATACACATTTATACATTTTAATTTATATTGTTTTTTGGCCTCATTGACTAGCACTTCTAGAATTACTGTAAATAACAGAGTTAAGAGAATAATTTTAGGCTATTTCCTGATTTCATGGCTTGTGTATCCATTGTTTCACCATTAGCTATGATGATGGACTGTTGGTTTGTAATAAAACATCCTTACTATGTTTAATAAGTATCTTGTATTCCTGTTTTGCTTAGTGTTTTTACCATGGAACATCTGCTGGCATCTATCTATATGATCACATGGATGTTTTAATTAATTATTAATTTTCTAATATTGAATTGTTTATGCAATAGTATTCTAAAATATGCTTGTTTTTTACATATTATTTATTAAATGTGGGTTTTTTGCCTCTATTTCAAAGGTGAAATTAATTGCTTATTTCCTTTTTACTCTATCTTTATTAAATTCTTAGGGTTATAATTAGTTTATAAAATGAATTGGAAAGTGTTCCTTTTTATTGGATGCTTTGAAACATTTAATAAGATTGCATAAATTCCTTGGGTATTTTAATATAACTGGCTTTTGAAACTACCTAGGTCATGTACCTTTTGTGGGTAATTCTCTAGTTCTCCTAGGATTATTGAGTTAGTTTCATTAATTTCTATTTCCTAAAGAAATTATTAGGAATGTTTTTTTAACCAAGATCTCCTGTTTTAGAAAAATAGAGTTGAATAGATTTAAAGCTATTATTCTGTTACAATTTTAAATCTGCTCTGCATTGTTTATTCTATTGTTTGTGTTTTCTCTTTTATATTAAATTAAGCTTACCACAGTACAACTACTTCATTGCTTTTTCTCCCCAAAGAGACAGCTACTAGATTTATTTGCCATTTTCTGTAATTTCTTATACTTTAGTTTGTTTTGTTGCTCTTTTTCTAGTTTCTGGTTTTTAATTCTTAAGTTCATTTGTATTCATTGTTTTTAATTTTAAAAGACATTTACAATTACGACTTTAAAAAATAGCTTTGGTTATATTTTATATGTTAAGTATACAGTGCTTTCCTAAAAAACGCTCTCTTAAAGAGTGTAATTATTGGTTTGATATCCTCAACAATTGATTGTACTTTAGACAGTGGGGAGCTAGCAAAGATTTTGAGCAAGGAAATGATATGATCAGATCTACAAAGAAATACTTGACAGCATTGTGGAGAATGGATCACAACGAAGTGACACTTAGGATGAGGTCTGGGAGGCTACTGCCAAGAGTTTACGTAAGAGATGACTGTGATGCGAATGAAACTCCTATTGCAGACGGTTGATGAGTTAAAGGAAGAGAAGACGAGGGAGCAGTGACAGTCTGATCGCAAACTTAACCAGACAGGCAGGCTCAGCTGTGTCTGAGGGTATAATGCCGGATAAAATAATCAGGTAAACAAGAGCTGAGTGGGGACTGAGAAATAGAGCCTTGAAAATTCCCTGGCGCTGAGAACACAGCCACAGTTATGACTCATCGGACACTTTTGAGACATCAGGCATGGCTGGAAGGTAGTTTGTGAGGGTGTCAACGCAGCTGAGATGATGATTCTAGATTGCAGTCATCCCCCCTTATCTGTGGTTTTGCTTTCGCAGATTTCAGTTACCACCATCACGCAGTCCTGACACAGATGATCTCTCCTGACTTGGGTCGGAGGGCGGTAGTAGCCTAATGCTACGTCACATCTACGTTATTCACGTCCCACCATCTCCTCACACAGGCAAATTTTATCATCTCACATGGTCCCAAGAAGAAAGGTGAGTACATACAAAAGCTATTTTGGGGGGAGAGGGACCACTTTCACATAACTTTTATTAGGGTAACATTGTTGTAAGTGTTCTATTTGATTATTAGTTATTGCTGTTAATCTCTTACTATACCTAATTCATAAGTTAAACCTTATCATAGATATTTACATACAGGAAAATCATGGTATGCATAGGGTTCAGTACTGTCTGTGGTTTCAGGCATCTACTGGGGGTCTTGGAATGAATCCCCTGTCAATAAGTGGGACTACTATATAGATGAAGAAGAGAAGCTCTACAGGGAAGGAATGACGTTGCACTGAGGTAGCATTGTTCCGTGAACAATTTGACATGGGCTTGTTTGTATTGGTTGAGGGAAAAGTCAGTGATGAGGGAAATTCCATTTGGAATCAAATAATAATAACATGATGCCTTAAATCCTTGAGCTCTTGGTCCATCATCTAAAGGCAAATCTCCTTTTCATATGGACTTTTCTATATTCTCAACCATACACCACATTTTCAGCATTAAGCCAGCATTCCACCATAGCTGGCCTTCAAATCTCAAAAGTACTACTAAAAATTTTGTAGTGCTATAAATTCTGTAACATGAAACAGAAGCATCTCAAAGATTCACCACACATAGTTTTAGACCAATATTTATTTTATAAATATGTGTTTCTGTTATTTATCTCTGAGCATGTTACAGAAAACAAGTGCTTCTTCCTTGGATAAACAAAATATTGCTTTCTCCTCTTTGCCTCATTCCTGACCTCATTCTCTTTCCATTTGTACATTTTCTTTCATAATAGCAACCTATTTAAAATATCGAATTCCTAAAAAATACCTATCTATGATGAAAAAAACAAAACCAGGACATATAAGATGTGAAATTTGCCCTGCCCAACATCACCCATCTCAGTCCACACCGCCAGGCACTGCTAATCCCTTGCTGTATGGCCTTCTAATCCATTTTCAGTGCATACGCAAACCTAAATAAATTGTTTTTTCCAAACTTGTATTTCGATATACATACAAATTTACGACTTCCCTTTTTTAATGTAACAATACATCTTGGACTTCATATTTCAGTGTTTATAAGATCTTCTTCTTTCCTATATCTTGTATAATTTTCCAATGTATGGATGAATTATAATTTGTAATGTGGGGCATATATGGGGGGGCATTGTTATTGTTAGTATAAAAAACTTTCGGTCCTTTGGAAGTTTTGCAAATACTGCTTTAGGGTAAATTCCCAGAGTGGAAATTATGGATCGAAGGGTAGGCACATTTCACAATTTCAAAAGACGTTGTCAAAAGTTTATATCAATTCCCCAGAAACAGTTTAGAAGGATACTAGTTTTCAGATTAATTCTAGTATTATCAACATTTTTCAGTGTTTCACCTACTTATTTTGAGTCAGAGGCCCCTATAAAGAAATAGTGTCAGAAAGACAGTCTTACATGGTATTCTCTCGATCAGTACTGTTGTTAGTGCTTTAACTTTTGCAGCGTGAATTCATATATATTATGCCACTAAATAATCCAAAGAATTTTTTAAAAATACGTATTTTAAATCACTTGTAGAAGAGAAAGTTTAGGCATGAGAGGATAAATTACTTGTTCAAAATCACACAAATAATAAGTTGGAAATCAAACTCTGAGGTCACACACTGAGGTTTGATAAAAATGGATATTTAAGTTCAGCTACATTATGTTGTGATAATTGATAATATTTTGACTTCAGACATATTTTTCAATTCAACATTATCCTATATTATTCTACTTTAAAATCAGAATATTTTATTTTAGTGAACATCCTTATGTATGTAAACATTATCTTCTGCTTAAATATTCTCTTAAAAGGTTTGTTTTGGGGCGCCTGGGTGCCTTAGCTGATTAGGCATCTAACTTCAGCTCAGGTCATGATCTCGTGGTTCATGGGTTGGAGTGCCGTGTGGGGCTCTGTGCTGACAAGTCGGAGCCTGGAGCCTGCTTCAGATTCTGTCTCCCTCTTTCTCTGCTCCTCCCCCACTCATGCTTTGTGTGTGTGTCTCTCTCTCTCTCAAAAATAAATAAACATAAAAAAATTTTTTAAGTTTTGTTGGGATGCAGATGGCTCAGTTGGTTAAGTATCTGGCTCTTGATTTTGGCTCAGGTCATGATCTCATGGTCATGAGATTGAACCCCGCGTGAGACTCTGCACTGGGTGTGGAGCCAGCAGCTTAAGATTCTCTCTCCCTCTCTCTGTGCCCCTCCCCAGTTTGTATCTGTGCTGTCTCTCAAAAAAAAAAAGTTTTTTTCCTTTTAAAAGTTTTAATAACAAAATGTATATTAAATTTTGGAGAAAAATTAACTTACAGAATATAAATACCTACTTTTTATGATGAAAGCCAATTAATAAATAAGATAGGCAATGCTAACATTTTCTCTGCAGAGAGGCTACTGGCACTAGTGTTAAGAGGGTTTTGGACTGAGAACAAACTGAGGGTTGATGAGGGGTGGGAGGGAGGGGAGGGTGGGTGATGGGTATTGAGGAGGGCACCTTTTGGGATGAGCACTGGGTGTTGTATGGAAACCAATTTGACAATAAACTTCATATATTGAAAAAAAAAGAAAACTTAAAAAAAAAAGAGGGTTTTGGATCAGAGGCATATATTATGGAACTATTTGTGCTACTTTCTGTCTGGATGACTTTAGGAAACTAACCTATCCAAGCCTTATTTTATGCATCCCTGTAATAGAGATATGAATGTAACTCACCTTGTATTGCCATTAGGAAAAATAAACAAAATCTCCTTTGTGAAGTGATTAGTAAAGTGCCTGGTATATAAATGACACTCAATCATACTGCTGCCACTATTGTTGTCATTATTGTTGTTCTGGCTTCAATATTATAGGTAATTTTTTGCAAACAAATATATTTCATAAAGTTAGGTATTCCCATAAATATTGGCTACCTTTCCTCTGTTACAGAAACTACCATTTATATATCCGTTGTTATTTTTTCATTCCTTTAGAATGTGTAATTTGTTATAATCATGACATGGTAAAGCTGAAAGGGACTTCAAAGATCGTATGGTTATAAAGATAAAGACACTTAAGACCAGATCTGTTCAAATAATTTTCAACGTCACAGATTCTTGTTGCCAAAATAAGAATTTGACTTCTTATCTCTGTTCTCTCTCTTTAGGGTTTCATTAATTTATTTTCAAAATTATTGTGAGTATTTGATATCCTTTCCGGTAATTAAAAAAATTGTAAGCCAAATGTTGAAGAATTCCTTTGCTATAGCTGGTGATTGAATACATCTCTCTCCTCATTTTATTGAAATGTGTCTCTACCAGGTTAGAAATGTGTGAACTTTTCCTCTTTCTTAGTATGCACGTTCAGGTATTTTTAAGGAAGGATGATCAGATGCCAATTTTGGTCATTGTTTGTGCCAATTTCTTTAGTAAGGCAACATTTAATTAATTTTGCTTTGTCGTATATCTTGTCTGTGTGATAATAGAGACACCTAAAGCCTTTATCCAGTAATTAGTTCAAATTAAAAACATCTCCATTTTCGCATGTAAAATTGTGCTGCAATTTGGTAATTGACTAAAATTATCTTATTATCGTAATACTAACTCAAGAAACTTAGACAATAAAATAGAGAAGTGAATTGTTTATAGGGGTAAGTAAACTGGATGGTAGTTTTACTTTCATAGTTTAAGGCATTGGTTCTCTGCCAGTATGCCAGCAACTATAAAACCAAGTCACACACATGCACACACACACACTCACAAAGCAATCTTTTATTTGTACAGTGGCTGCCTTAAAAATAAGTTGGTTTCTAACTTTATTTATTTTTATTTTTTTCATGTTTATTTATTTATTTTGAGAAAGAGAGGGAGAGTGAGAGCACAAGCAGGAGAGGGACAGAGAGAGAGAGGGAGAGAGAGAAAATCCCAAGCAGGCTCCACACTGTCAGTGCAGAGTCGGACGTGGGGCTCCATGTCACAAACTGTGAGATCATGACCTGAGCCACAATCAAGAGCCAGATGCTTAACCAACCGAGCCACCCAGGTGTCCCTGGTTTCTAATTTTAATTCACCAGAGAACATTTTACACTCAACCTGGTCAGACAGCTGTCCATGGGCAAATAAGAAAAAATAATTGAAAATTTTTGTTTTCAAGTTGGTTATTTGTAACTTGGGTTCTTTTTCCACAGAAGTAATAAGGGTGACTTCCTCAGGAAAAAGCCGAATAATCCATAGATAGCTCTAATGTTATCCTTGTACTAATGTTTCTATTGTGAGTCACAGTGACCTGTGTTGGGACCTTCCTGGGACCAAACCTTGAAGGTGAAGTAGAAGCAGGAGGTTAGTGGATGAAGTTTAGAGAGGAAAAGTTACTGAACCTGGAGACTAGTGGTGGCTGGAAACACTGAATCACTTACCTCTCTGTGTGTCAGACAACAGTTCCTGCCGATACCCTCCTTTCTGCTACTGATATGCCTCCTGCCATTACTTCTGTGTATTTTTACTCCCATGGCTGGACTCAACTGACACCGGGACAGGTGGGGAGAAACAATTTTCCTTACTGAAGTAAGTTAAGTTGCCATTAGCAAAAGCCTCTTAAAAAATGCTTCTGGAATATGATGATTAGAGAGACAAAATGCTTGATTTACTCTATCATGCCTCTACATTGAGTAGTCATGAAAAATAAGATGCCAAGTTTTAAGAACAATGGAGAACAGGAATAATGAACAATTTGTTGGACCTGAGAGAAAGAAAATCTATTTACCAAAGAACATGGCTCATAAGGTAGGCAGATGGTAAGAGTCTTGTAATCCCTTCCTTCTACTACCTTTCCACACAAAAGGCAGATTCATGAGGTTTTGATAATGGAGAAGGGAGCTTGGTCCTGCTCTTGGAGCTGCTTTATAAAAAGAGAAGGGCCACTTAGGTCCTTATCTTCTCCCCTATTCTCACCAAAAATGTAAAAAAAAAAAAGTTGTTTTTTGTTTTTTTTTTTTCCTTTTTTCCTCATCCCTTTACCAAGACACACGAGGACGTCTTGGCTGGGAACAGAAATAATGACTCAATTTTGTGTCTCTGGGGTTAGCATTGAAGAGCTAGACAGGAATAAGAAACAAAGACTACAAGGACTATGCAATTAGTTTGTAATTTTCCATTCACCTTTCTAGCAAGAGAAGAAAGACTAATAGATCATTTTGTCCAGGATCAAATTCTGCTGTTTTTCCTGAAAGCTGGGCAGGGGTGCCGAGAGATTTTTTTCCCCTCAAAACTGAATAGTATAATAAGGTATAACTAATACTTGGCTCCAGGTTAAGATCTTAGCAGGATTGTAATGCCTGTCAGGGAATTTGTAAAGGGAAGTCATGATGGTGCTACTGACCAGACCACAATGTTTTCAATAATGAACGACAAATATGAAAAGCAGCCTATAAATATATTTTGAAATTCGTAATTATTCCTAGTACTCTAGGTGCAGAAGAAAAATAATTTGAGGAAACGATTTTCCTCAGGAGTGTGAAGAAAAATTCAGATGAAGAAATCATCTGTTTTGGTTCATTACTAAATTTACAAATAGAGAGTTTATGGAACAATATATAAAAACATATATGGTAGAGAAAACAGAAAGAGCTGGCTTGGAGGATGTCAAAAGGTAAGGAGGAGTGTTTATAACTAAGTAAAGTCCTCAAGGAAACTAAAGATGCAGTAGCATTACTGACAGCAGCTTGAATAGCAGTGGGAGGGTAACTAGTATCACAGGAAATAGGGCCCTTGATATTGAGGAGAAGAAAAGTTGCGAATGCATCCAGAATGCAACAGGAAATGATGGAAAGATAAAAGGGGGGGATATGTTATCATCTACAGAACAATAAGAATTAAATTCACATACATATTTAATAATATATTTATATGTCTATCTCTCAATATACATACACTCGCATATATTTATGTAGATTATATTGATACAAGTCATACATATTCCTAGACAGAAAAGATAGCTGAATGTACCAGGATAAGACTTTGATATAATAAATATGTATTTTTAAACTTAGTTCACTGAAATATACAAAACAGCAACAGATCATAATTGTGCATAATTTGTGAATCATCACAAAATGAAAGAGCCTATGTAACCACTACCCCGGTTAAGAAATTCAAAAACTTACCAACATCCTGAAGCTCCCTTGAGAGCTTCTCACTCTCTATCCCTTCCCTCCTGTCCAAACATGTCCATTCTTCTGACTGATAGAATAATTTTGCCTGTTCTGAGCTTTACTTATGTAAAAGGAATCATATGGCACATACTCTTTTGCTTCTAGTTGCTTTTGATCAACATAACGTGGATGAAATGCATCCATTTGTTATATGTAGCTTTAGTTCATTTATTATCATTCCTGTAAGGTGTTTCACAGTATGGATATATCACAAAATAATTATCCGCCCTTCTATTTATGAACATTTGATCTGTTGCCAGGTTTGAGCTATTATGATAATGCGATGGGTATTCTGATAAATGTCTTTTGATACATCTGCAGACACACTTGTTAGAGTGAAGTTGTCAGGGTGTGATACGTTACATTTTGTAGAAAACGCTGAAGGTTCCGATTGTACCAATGTGTACCGCTGCCACCAGTGTATTAGTGTATCAGTTTCTGTTCTTTAACTTTTGCCAACGTAGCATTTTTGGTTCTTCAAATTTTAGCCATTCTGTTATGGTGCACAGTGGTATCTTGAAATTATACTTCTGTGTTGTCTAGTCAGGTGGAGCATCTTTACATCTATTTCTTGGTTTTCAGCATGCTGTCTTTTATGAAGTTCCTTTTTAAGTCTCTTGCCTATTTTTCTCTTGAATTGTTTCACTTTTTCTTATTTATTTGTAAGAGTTGCAAATTCTGTATTCCGTATTCTCTTTCATGAGTTTTAAAAGTTTATTTAATTGTTTATTTAAGGGGCGCCTGGTGGCTCAGTCGGTTAAGCGGCCGACTTCGGCTCAGGTCATGATCTCACACTCCGTGAGTTCGAGCCCCGCGTCGGGCTCTGTGCTGACAGCTGAGAGCCTGGAGCCTGTTTCAGATTCTGTGTCTCCCTCTCTCTGACCCTCCCCACTTCATGCTCTGTCTCTCTCTGTCTCAAAAATAAATAAATGTTAAAAAAATGTAATTGTTTATTTAATTAAATTGTTATTTAAGTGATCATTTAAAGGTGTCTTGGTTAAACTTGGCTCTGTCAATCTCCATATCAATTTTAGAAACAGCTGGCCAATTTCTACCAAATATCCGGTATGGTTTTGATTGGCATAGCATTGAATGTATGGCTCAACTTGTGGAATAATTGGCAACTTTACAATAGTGAATCTTAATAATGTTTTATATTCCTGGTAATTCCTATTATTTGATGATCCTTCTCCTCCTACTCCAGTCCAGGAAGGAGCAAGATATTCCATACTCATTATTTCATATAGTTAATAGCAAAACAGAACATAAATCAAAGTTGTCAATTTTTACTTTTGGAACTCATGGCGGAGCTAACCAAGAATCTGCAAGTCCTCGGTTGTAAGTCAGCAAGGGTGTGCATGTTGAGGAACCGAAAATGTCAGAATGTTCAGCTGACAAATAGTGGCTTGAAATAGAATCATAGTTATCATAAAATCATATAGAAAAAGAAGAAAAACCACATGAGGGGCACCTGGGTGGCTCAGTCAAACATTTGACTTCGGCTCAGGTCATGATCTCGCAGTCTGTGAGTTCAAGCACCACATCAGGCTTTGTGCTGAAAGCTCGGAGCCTGGAGCCTGGAGCCTGCTTTGGATTCTGTGCCTCCGTCTCTCTGTGTCCCTCCCCTGCTCACGCTCAGTCTCTCTCCCTCTCAAAAATAAATAAACATTGAAAAAACATTAAAAAAAAAAGAAAAACCACATGAAACTTCAATATTTTAATAATTTTAAATTTTATTAACTAAAATTCATTTTGAGGCCTGATATTTATACATAATTATGCTAAATATTTTTAGCTAAGCAGAGAGAAATGTCTTGTTCCTGAAAGAGACTGTAACATAGTAAACATGTCAACTTGTCCCAAATTAATTTATTAATTTGGAAAAATCAGATTTTCTCTACCCTATAACTTAAGACAAAATATATTCAAATACAGTACAGAGTTAATATAAAAGATAACACTGTAAAATTATTGGAAAACATGAGGCATATTTATTTGATTTTGAGATATGTAAATAAGGATTTTTCAACAGAAAATAAAAGGAAAGAAGAAAGGGGCACCTAGGTGGCTCAGTTAGTTAAGCCTCTGACTGTTTTTAAAAAAAAATTTTTTTTAATGTTTATGTATTTCTGAGACAGAGAGAGTCAGACAGAGCGTGAGTGGGGGAGGAAGAGAGAGAGAAGGAAACACATAATCAGAAGCAGGATCCAGGATCTGAGCTGTCAGCACATAGCCCGACGCAGGGCTCGAACTCACAAACCGTGAGATCATGACCTGACCCGAAGTCGGTCGTTCAACTGACTAAGCCACCCAGGTGCCCCAAGCCTCTGACTCTTGATTTCAGCTCAAGTCATAATCTCGTGGTTCGTGAGTTCAAGCCCTGCATTGGGCTCTACACTGACAATGTGGAGCCTGCTTGAGATTCTCTTTCTCTTCCTTTCTCTCTGCTCTCCCACTTCAATGCTCCCCCCCCCTCCAAATAAATAAACATTAAAAAACAGGAAAGAAGAAAATAGAAAGGGAAAGATTGATGGGTAGTCATTTGACTAAGAAATCTAAAACTGCTTGATATAAAAGTAAAATCTAAATCAAAAAAATTAGTGATATAAAAAATAAAGTCCATAATAGAGAAAACTAAAAGTCAACCACCTGAAAATAAATACTTATAACAGGTGTCATAAAATGATAAAACCCTCATTTTAATAAAGATGCAAATTTAGACTCCTACTCCTTTCAATACTGAATTGAAAAATGGATTAATAGCAAATATAGAGTAAGGTGCGGAAACCTGCAATCTCATGGTAGTATCCCAGCGGTAGATAAAAAAAAATGTTTCTGATAATCAATTTGAAAATAGGTATCACGTGCCTTTAAAATATTTATTTCATTAATTTACCAAATATTCAAAGAATAAAGTCCAAGGAAATGGAAATATACATTAAGATGGTACCATTATATGATGATAAAAACATAGCAGCCACCTAACTACTCAACAATAGGGAACTAATTAAATATTTTACAGTGTATGGTAATAGATTCTCTGCTGCTATGTAAAAAAATTACATTTTATATGTTTAGTGATGTGGGAAAATGCTCACAATACATGTAGATGATTAAAAGGAATATATTGATATCAATAAATGATAGAGCATAAAATCTTAATTTGTAAAAATATGTTTATAGAAGCTCTTTGACCTGACCTCTACTATACAGACATCTGGTGTTTCCTCCTCCTTTTGTAAAATATCTTCCCCAATATCAATACTTACAGATAGCTGGAAGCTCCCTAGAGTGCCAACACTTTTGTTCTACCAGTTGACTTGCATACGTAGGCAGAGATAGATTGTTTTTTTGTCTATTAAATTCCACTCCTGAAACCAATACTACAATATATGTTAACTAACTAGAATTTACATAAAATTTTGAAAAATTATATATATTATATATATAATTTTGAAAAATTATATATATAATATATATTAAAAATTTTTGAAAAATTATATATAATATATATATTATAAAATTTTGAAAATTATATATATAATTACATATATATATGTAATTTTACTTGGTGTTATACTGAAAAAGTCTAATTATGGATTAAAATGCCTAGTAAACTTTGAATGCTAAAAGAGTAATTGTTGATATAAACTGAAGAGAATTATTTGATACAAGTCAACAAATGTAGTTACTCCAGTAAGAGAATTTGCTTAAATTATGTATGGACAAGGAAACTGTGAAACACCAGGGTAAAGGATTAAAATCTAGAATTCTGCACTAATATTTTTCATATGTCTTTATAATATTGTTCCCACTTCAGGGAAACTAACCTAGAAATAATTTGTGGCTGACTAGGAATATGATTTATATTATAAAGATGACATGGTGCTCCCATCAAAAGACCTGTAGCCAGAAAAAAAAGTTTAGTTCTTTATCAAAAGAGTAGTGAAGAAATGATTATATATTAAGTTAACTTTCAGATTGTCTGTATATAAGTTTTAAGGATTCTATACTTTCTAAAACCTTTTCTTATTAACCAAAGACTGCTGGCTATCAGATCAGAGGGCTTTGACTGCATTTGTTTGTATAAAAACATATATTAGGATCTTAACACCAGAATGTTTTAATGGTTGTCTCTTGATGGTCATCATGGCTTTTTTCCCCCAAACATTTATTTTACAATTTTTCTGGAGTGAATATGAGTTACTTTGATCACAACTTAAAGTTATTTGAAACAAAAAGAACCTCCTAAGCCCCTCCTTCTCAAAAGGTATTAGGACTCTTGCCCAAACATGGGGCCATTGGCCTTGTTGCCCAACTGTGGGGTGAGTTTGAGGTCCTTGTTTCCACAGCTTTGGCCCCCACTGGACTTTGTAAAGGCCGAACCGACCTGATACAAGGCCATCTGTTCTGTGTTCTTCTGATGGACACATCTAGGGATGGGACAGTCTGTCCTAAGTTTTTTCAAGCCTAGCAACTGCACAAAGTTCATGACACATATAAGCATATACTACAGGAGTGAAATGTACTTAGTGCCCCAGCCAGTGTCTAGAACCAGGGTATGAATGATAATCCCTGTGAAGGACTGACACCTTGCAGAGTGGGTGCTTCCAGATCCTGCCCCAGCACTCCAGATACGCTTTGTTGGCAGCTTATTACAAGCAGGTTATACACTAACTGTGTCACATATACCATGTGTCTGTCACTTAGCACATGAGCACCAATCCTTTGCCTTGCACATAGTAATTCAGTAAATAGTATGTTTTTCTTTAGAAGATCATGAGAGGGATATGTGTGAAAATAAATTTGGTTTAAATGATAAACTATAAGATAGTAGGATCTATGGCTTTTCTCTGTAACTTCTTGAGGCTAAACACAGCTTGAACCATGTTGGAACTAAGAGCTAGTTAATGTGCTAGTGAAGCGTCTTCCATTTTGCATGAGTGTTTTATGTCCGTGGTGTAACATTAGGTGATGACATATTCTTTTGAATTATATTTATATTCCCACACCCAATTTCCTAATTTGCTTTTCTTTTCTAATGTCTTTTTGCCCCCCTGAAGTCCATAGTATTAAAGAAAAATACTTATTCCTTGAGAGGATATTGAGCTTTTGCTTAGGGTCATACATAAAGGAATTTGATTTAAATAATCACAGGAGTTAAATTGCATCTGTCAGGGAGTTCTACATTTTTGGCAGTTATAGGCTGCCTTTATTCAGTTTAATGATGAAGATTTGACTTTGTTGGATTTTTTCTTCTTAGTAAAATGAATGGTGCATCTTTCTTTAATTGTGATCCTCGTCAACCATTTGGCCCAGTAATGGTATGCAAATTAAACTCTTTAAAAATTAATGCTAACATTTATTAAATAATGCATCATACAAAAAGTTAATTTGAAATTCCAAGTTGGGCTCCCTGTCTGCTCATGAGAACGTATTTTTTTGTGTGCCATCTTCATAAAACATCTTTATAGTCTTTCTAAATACCTTGAATGTTTTTCCAGTATTTTGCAAAATTATCACTATGGAGACTGTTCGTGAAGACAGACTCTGTATGCTTTTCAGTTTGATTTGTATAAACTCTCAGATTTTGAATGTATGTCACTGCTCTGATTTTCTAAACTTAAAAGTGCTTACAAATGTTTCTTTACCAAAATTTAACAAGTCTAACTAAGGCCTATATATACTTAAATGATATAAGCTTGCGTTTGCTTCTGATTTTCAATGTAAATCACATGCTAGTTTGTCAATTGTAAACCTTATGTAATATCTCCACCCAGACAGCAATAAGCACTGATATTCAATGTTGTACGTTAGTGATTTTGTAAATTTGATCCGGGAATTTTAAATTAAATTGTGACCATGATCAGCATAATCTAAGAATGAGCCTTCTTGAGAGCTGAGGGGCAGCTTGGTATGGTCTTTGGAACAAGAGTACTGGAGCATGACTGCTGGGGTGTGTGCGCCAACCCTACTAGGTACTAGCTTTGTGGCCTCAGACAAAGTACTTAAATTCCTGGTCTCAAGTGTCCTCATCAGTGAAAATGACAATAGTGATAGTACTTTTCTCATAGGGTTGTAATGAAATTTAAAAGAAATAATAAATATAAAGTACTGACCCATAGAAAACACACACTATTAATGTCTTATTATCTCGAACATTTTATCTCACTGAGAAAAGTTTAGCTATGCTGTATAAGTGAATCTTCAAAGGATTTGACCATAGTTTAAATTTGCCTTGCTAATGTAAGAGTAGGAGTCAAATATCTATTCACTTTTCATTGTTTATAAGGAAAGGAATTTGGGAAAGTGTAAAATTCTTCATTATAGCTGTTTCTTCCATTCGATGTGAATTGCTAAAAGAGAGAGTTTCCCATGCCTGTATTCAATAAACTTGCATTTGACATCTGCTGTATGCAAGGCTTTGAGATGACATTAGGCAGGTGAACATCATCAGAGGAGATATGGTTCTTATCCTCAAAGAATTATCTGTATAGTTAGCAAGATTTCAATAATTAAGTCAAACATAAATTTAAAAAATGGTATGTAAAGAATTTAAATAATGAAAAATTCATGAGAACCTATAATCAAACATATAAAAAGGTTATATAAACAATAAATAGGTTTGCTTATTTTATATTTGTTTATATATAACCTTCTTATTTCATAAAATATGTGAAGCCCCCATGCTAAGCATTGAAAGAGTAAACTCATTATGGTTGGGTTGATCTATAAGGGCTTTGTGAAAGTGGTGGACCTCATGATGGCGTCATCTCTTAGACTGTCCTATAAGTGTTAATAAGCTATATACATAGTTAAATTGGAGGTGGGTATAACCTAAGGGCTCAACAATTCACATCGTGTCTAATTACTGTTCAGATCCACCCTGCAGTAAGCTTATTGAGTTTTCACCAAGAAGATACTATCATATATCACAAGTCTGATCATTTCAATAGTTCTGTGTTTATTGAGGACCTAGTCAATATCGCCACATGCCCACTCCCCCAGCCCTGAAAAAAAAAAATTGAATATGTCCTAAGTACTGGGAAGAAAGAAAGAAATTCGTTGTTGGTTCCTGGCCTTCAGTTGCTCACAGAACATGTAACAAATATTTGTTATGCTTTATGATACATGCAGTGATAAGAGTAAGCCAGAGGTGTGATGAATAGGGGGGAGTGGGAGGGTGTCTGTTTCAGGGAAGGCTTGAGAGAAGAGCCAGAGTTTTTCATTCTTTGCATTCCTGAATAGAAGCCAAATAAAAGTTTTAATTTTGGATCAGTTCAGAGTGCTTCACAACTTTTTCCTTTCCACAGAATCTAAAGCTATGATCAGTGAGTAAAAATTGCTAAGACAAGTATCAATCAGCCAAGAGTCTGTGGGACAATCATTCTTTGTGACTGACACTTTGGTGTCATTAGAGTGTTTGAAAAATGGATTTTGGGTTTAGATATCTAAGTGAGTTGGAAAATACTCTAAATTAAAAATAAGAGAGTGTTTCCAATTAATAATGGCTCTAAGCAAATGCTGTTTCCCACTATACTTAATGGAGGTTTTTTTAAAAAAAAATTGTTCATTTTTTCTTTATTTGTTCAATCATTTATGCATGTGCCAGGCTCTGTACAAAATTTTTGGCTGATTTGGGAATGAACAAGCACAATTTATTTCTTCATGAGTTCTTATAGTCTAATGTTTAATACATAGTTGTCTTATGAAATTGCCAAAGCCCATTAGTTGGTAAGAATAATCATCTCATAGGCAGGGATGTATTCCACTGTAGTATGGCTGTAGATGCAAAGACAACCTAAAATAAGGAAAACTTTCAGATTCCTGGGTGGCTCAGTCGGTTAAGGGGCCTACTCTTGATTTCGGGTCAGGTCATGATCTCACGGTTCCTGAGATTGAGCCCCGCTTTGGGCTCCATGCTGACAGTGCAGAGCCTCCTTAGGGTTCTCTCTCTCCTCTCTCTTTGCCCCTCCCCAGCTCTCTGAAATAAATAAATACATGTTAAAAATATAAAATAAAATAAGGGAAACTTTCAAGTACTAATTTATTAGATATCAAATCAACTCAGCTAAAAACCATAGGAAAATAATTAAGATAAAAATCCTTACATTTAAGGACAGCACAATCTAAATTCAAATGATGAATAGGACATTTATTAGAATCTTGCATCAATATCAAGTCATTATAATTTTAAGTGATGGTTAAGAAATTGGGGAATTTCTAAGAATGCTACTGTTACCCCTAATAATGACCCAAGTGCTTCATAATTTAAGATATAGTTCTTAACAGCAGGTGCGTAAATATGTATGTAAATATATCATCTCTGTTTGCAAAGGAGGAAACTGAGACTGAGAAATGTTGAGTGATTTGCCTTCTGTCAAGAAGAAGTCGATAAGTGGTAGAGCCCATACTGTATTTAATCTCTACTCTGTCTGTCAGGAATCTGTCTAATAGAAAAGAGATATTTCCAAATGGTCAACAATAAAAGAATTAAGATTGCTTAGGTTTTATGCACTGAATTTTAATGACAGCATCTGAAGAATTTTTTGAGAAGGCTGCTTTTTCTCTGTTTTAACCTGGTCTGGGTAGGTCAGGTACTGATGATCATGGAGGTAAATATCTCAGTATACTGTCTCTTTAAAAAAATTATTTTTAATGTCTGGGGGAGGGACAGAGAGTGAGAGAGACAGAGGATCTGAAGCAGGCTCTGAACTGACAGCAGAGAGCCGATGAGGGGCTCAAATTCACAAACCATGAGATCATGACCTGAGCCGAAACCAAAAGTGGACGCTTAACCAACTGAGCCACTCAGGCACCCTAGTATACATGGATCTTATAGAAACTACAAAAAAATTATCTCATATTATACTAGAATCGAGATATAAAACACTAGAGCAGAAAAATATGCAATATGTATATGCATATGAATGCTAGGGATGATGTAGCTAGTGATTACATAATCCTTATCATTCTTTTTATTAGGCAGGGGCAGGCTTCTGGAATGGGTCCTATGGTGGGAGATAGATAGCTGGCAGAGATGGGAGGGGTGTCATTTCTGGCAGAGGCTGTGTCTTAATGGTGGGAGTTAGTAACAGGCTTTGAAAAACATGTTTAAAGGAATAGAGGGATTAGTAAGGGTAGTTGAAGATAAGAGAAGTGAATTTTTGGTGTCCTTAATGAAACATTTTGAAGCAAAAGAAAGTTTTGTTCTTGTTCTTGGTTTTAATACATGGTTGGGATTCTACTATAATGCCCCACTGGATTCATGCCATGGCAGGTATTTTATAGGACTTTAACTAGTTTAACTATAGTTAAAAATAAAGATGGCCTGACCAATTGTTGAGTGCTGAGCATAGGAGTATAAATTGGTATGACTATTTTATTACTAAAAGTAGTCTTATCCAGTAGTCCCTGGAAAACAGAGCCTGAATTAAAGAATTAAGAGGTGATGCTTTATTTAAGGGCACAATTCCAAGGTAGTGAAGGTGAGAAAAGGGGAAGTGATGTTGTTAAGGATAGGAAGCAATGCAAGGTGACATGTTATCTTGCTGGCCACTGCTTTATGACAAACCTAAGAGAGACAAAGATATTGCTTTGGGAGGTGCACCCCCTTGCAGAGATCGGGTATCTCTGATTGGACTGCATGGTGGAAATGCCTCAGAATGGAAGGTGGGAGGGAAGAAGGAGAAGAACTTTGTCTGGACGTCAGCACCTCCCATCTCTTTTTTCTTATTGGTCAGATTTCATCCATGGGAACATCCCACTCCTACCCAACACACACACCCCTTCAACAGCTGCTCAGAGCCCAGACTCTACACTTCTCAGTGGGGTGTGACATTGAAGTCTGGAAGGGGGGAAAGACACTGGGGATTTCGGGTTTGTGTCTGGTTGGCTTTAGACAGTGGATCACCAGTGTGTAAGCAGAGTTGGATGGTTGCGACTATGTCAGACCAAGTGGCTGAAGGTTGGAAGAATCTGAGGAAGTGCAAAGAATTAACACATTTATTTCCTGTTATTATATGTCAAGCGCTCCACTAACACTTTACATGCCTTATTTCTTTTGATCTATTATTATTCCCATTGTGCAATCAGTTATTCCAACCTTAGAGAACTAAAGTTACTTATCCTTAGATTTGAAACCTAGCAGTTATTAATAGTCTATTGGAGGGCAACTTCTTTTTTCCCCTCCCCTGCTCTTTCCTCTTCCCTCTCTCCCCTTCTGTTCCCTTTTTTTTACCTCCCTCCCTCCTTTCCCTCCATTCGTTCACTCTCTCTCCTTTTTCTTCATTCCCTCTCTCTTCATTCTCCCTCTTCTCTCTCTCTCTCCCTGTTCCCTTTCCCTTCTCTCTCTCTTCTTTCTTTTCTTTCTCCTTTATTTCACTCCTTCCCCACTCCATTCCCTCTTGAATAAATATCTTAACTTACCTACTATATTCTAGGAACAGCTGTACCTGATAAGAATACACAAACACAGTCCCTGCTCTCTTCTTTTTTTTCATTTTTAAAAAACGTTTATTTATTTATTTTTGAGAAAGGGGGGGGGTGGAGATTATGAGCAGGGGAAGGACAGAGACAGAGGGAGACAGAGAATCCCAAGCGGGCTCCAGGCTGTTGGCACAGAGCCCCACGCGGAGTTTGAACTCACAAACCCACAGATCCTGACCTGAGCCAAGACCCAGAGTCGGACACTTAACCGACTTAGCCACCCAGGTACCCCTGCTCTCTTGCTTCTTAAAATCAAATTGGGGAATGGGAAGGAGAAACATGCAGTAAAAAAGTAAACAAATAGTCAAAATATTTTCACATGGTGATTTGTGTTAAAAAGACAGTGAGAGGATATGTGAAATCTATGTAAGGGTATAAAAGGGGTGAGGTGAGAGAAGATACTTCTCTAAATAGTGTGTTCAACAAAGTCCTTTCTAGTGGGAGGCGACACTTGACTAGATATATGACTGATGATAAATAACTTGGAGACAGGTCAACCAGATTGCTAAGTGGGGAGTAGATACAGAAGCTAATTAGAAGGCTACAGGAGAGATCCAGGCCAGCAGTGATGGGTTAGACTGGGATGGTAGCATGGAGATGAGGGAAGGGGGTAGGTGCAGTATAGAGTTGAGAAATAGGACCAAATAGAGGTCTCAACGATAACACTTAGGCTTTTGATGTAAACAATAGGACAAATGGTGTTTCCATTTATTAAGATGGAAAAGATGAGGGGAGGAATGGGTTTCGTGTAGAGGGTAAAAAGTTCTAAGTTGGATGTGTTAAGTCTGAGCTGCCTGTTAGCCATATAAACGGAGGCACAAGGAAACTGTCAAATATACGTGCCTGGAGTTATGTAAGAGATATGGACAAAAATAAAACTTTGGGAGTCATTGGTGTAGAAATGAAACTGCAAGCCATATTCTATTTAAACATGGGTTTTACAAAGAGCTGATGAAACAAATGCTGTGCTGTTTCAGGGATTTTTCTCTTCTTTCTCTTCTTTTTTACTTATTCTGACTCTGTTTTCCACTCTTAAATATAACAAAAAATGCTTGCATTTCCTAGCAGAGTGAAGAAAACTTTACAACAATTTGTTATGAGTTATGGCCCTAAAATATGACCAATCTTTCCTTTTGGTTTAGTATTCAATTTAAAAACCCATGTGCTTTAACATTCTTTTAATTTGTAAACCGGGGCTTCTTTTAAAGTGATTGTCTCTAATGAATTAGAGAAGGCAAGCATCAGTGGGAGCTAATAAGATATCCATGTGTAGTCTCACAGAAAGTTTCTCTTTTTTTTCCCTATAAAATGTACAAATATACTTGCTAAGCAATAGAATACAAACAAAGGCACTTAAAAATGGTCAAGTCATGTTTGTGTTTTAAATCATAGAAGGTGAAGATAATAAAGAAGAATGAACTAACTGAGCATATTCCTGGAAAAACTTTGTTCAGTGAAAGCAACTGTCATTGTGGAGAACTTTTGGAAGGAATATGAGATGCCACAATGCATCATGGAACCCATCTCTGGGTGCCTGGTTTACAACAAGGCCAAAGAAATTTTGCAGAAAACAGTATTTTCTTTATGCTGCTAAAACTTCCCCCATTCTCAAAGCTAAGAAAAGAGCTGGTTTTCAATAAATATTCACAGAAGCATGACTACATAGTTCCCCAAAGGCTCATGTGGGTTTGAAAGCTCTCACCGTTTAAGGCAACACTGACCATGCTGTATTCACACGGTACTGGGCTTCATATGAACACAACACCTTGGTTTGTAAAACATACTCAAAGCAGTGAGTTTAATATCCAAATGTTAAATCCTACTTTATATCTGGCTATGTACCATGAAAAGTATATGGCAGGTCTAGTATAGACAGGATATAAACTGTATTTAGAGTAGGAATCAGTGAAGAAGGAAGAGTACTTCTCTCTGGTATTTGAGAAGATGAGTTTAGATTCCTGATAGAGATGGAAATTTTAAACGTTTTCCAAAAAAGGAAGGAAGAGAATCAATCATCTGTGAGTTGGTGCTTATTCCAAGTATTCAATCAAGAAGTATTGGGAGAGGGGCACCTGGGGGGCTCAGTCGATTGAGTGTCCAACTTTGGCTCAGGTCATGATCTCACAGGTTCGTGAGTTTGAGCCCCTCATCGGGCTCAGTGCTGACAGCTCAGAGCCTGGAGTGTCCTTTGGATGCTGTGTCTCCTTTCTCTCTCAAAAATAAATAAACATTAAAAAAAGAAGTATTGAAGGAAGTGGGTATGAACCTACATATCATACCTATATCACCTCAAGCCTTGATTCTGCTTTTTTATACAGTGAGCAGCTAAATATTTTGACCATTACTGTGGACAATTGAGGAGATGGTGGATCCAAAAAATCTGGAGAAAATCCGGGAGATGGTAGGAATAGATTGTTACAAAGCTTCCAAGACAGTGTTTGCCGATTAGAAACTAACCAATAAAATGCATCGTTGAATAAAATATGATTAACTGAATATGTGGGCAAATAATCACATTGTCTATTGATAACTTTCTAAATTTTTATTTGTTGGAAATATGGAAGATGGTACTATCCTTATCTATTATGACTGAAACTGTGAGCTGATGAGCTGATGGCCAAAATAGGTCTAATTGTTTCTGTATTTTTAAGTGTAGATTGAATTCATGTCAGCTAAAGAAATCTTATCAAAATTCTTTCAGATTATAGGCATCAATATAGAATCTCTATCCCTATTCTTGACTTTTTTTTAAAACAGTCTCTAGGTCTTGATAATTTTTTCTGCAGCAAGAAAGACTAATCAAAACTTTTGTGCTGTTCAATGCAAATTAAAATAGATATGTCTCAAGTCACTTTCTCTTGTATCTCCTCATGCTTCTTGAAGTCTCTTAATTTTATTGCTCAATTAATCATTTTTTCTGTTCATTCTACTTACCACTATCAGATTAGTGTTTCTGAAAGTCTATATTAATTTTTGTGCTTAAATATCCATAAGGTGTTTTCCCCAAATGTCCCATGTATCCTATACCCAGGTAATACAAACAAGGAATCAGTGCTTCAGTGCTTTTGGGAATTGCTGTACACGGTCTTTCACTCTCAGGGACCCCAGTACACATTAGCATATTAAAGGCCAAGAGAGTTTCTAGAGTAAAAATAGCTATCTAATTTTGTTTAACCCAAACGATTCCAAAATTATTTGAACTTGAACCCTTCGTCCTCCATAGGGACCACACTTGAAAAATGCAAATCTAAAGATGTCTGATTATATTAAAAAATCTTCAAAGATCTGTTAGAACTGTAGGGTAGATATGAGATCAAATAGTCCAATCATTTCACTTTACAAACAGTATAATGGGACTAACATAGGGCAAGAGGCATATCAAAGTTCACACTAGCAAGAACTTTCTCAAGTTAGCAAAGAGACAGAATTTTACTCTCACTCTCAAAGCCTGTAGTTCTTTTCATCATGTTTTGCTTTCTTTCAAAGTGAGTTCTAGAAGCTAAAGTTTCTCTTTTCCACATCTTATCTATTATTTACGACTTCTCATGATGACAGAGTGTATGGGAGACCATGGTTTACAATTACTTATTCAGAATTCAGTGCTAACACTGAATGGAGTGCTGGTGGACCATTGTGAGCACACTAGCCATAGCTCTTGCTCAGATGCAACCCATTGCCTAGTAGGGGTGGTTGACATAAAGTAGGCAAAGTAATAAATAGGTAATTACAAGTTTGAACAGACAATAGAAAGCTGCATACTGGTTTCTGTGATTGGGAATGAGGGTGGAATCCTATTTAGATAGGGCTCTAGGAAGGGTCATTTCATAAGAGGCAACATGTAAACCGAGAGAGAAGCCAGCTGTGCAAAGACCCAAGGACAGGAGGTTTCTAGATAGGATACTCACACAGAAGGAAATAGTTTTCCAGGGGTGAAACAATGGCCCAGGTAGCTTGATTGTGGTGAATTAGGGGAACATGGTTGGGGTGAGTTTGGATGGGCCACTTAAGTATTCATGATGTAGCGCATTGTAAGCTAGAGAAAACTGTTGTATTTTAAAGAGGATAGGAAGCTATAGCTTCATGTGGTGGACTGGTGGTCATTTATTTCACAAGTGGTATAGTAGATTCCAGGCAACTGCTTCAGTGGGATTCTGAGATGGCAGTTCCCATCAGCTCATCATGTCAAGGGATCACTAGCCTTGTGGAAGAATGTGAAATTAATTAAATACTTGTTGCTACAGCATGTATGTAGCTGATAATAAGAAGCCTGATAGGTGAGAGCACCCTGTTACGGAAGGTGCTGTCAGTACAACTGTATGGGAAGAGAGGAGGCCTGGCCAGTGGTGGAGACAAGATGGCAGGGAGATCTTCCTGTGGTCTTCAGCCTAGAATGAAGTGGTCAGAGATGGTAGTGGACAGAGCAGCAGAGGAACAGGCAATAGGCCAGGCAGTTGTTAGGGCAGAACTTGGAAGCTTCTGGCCCTCAACATGGACTGCCTATGAGTTGGTTCTGAAGGACACTTGATGAAAAGGGTCTTTGTCTCGTGGCTAGTAGTACAAGTAAAGGGGATCTGGCTGTGGTTAGCATTGTGGTGCAAGCTGTTCAGGCTCCAGCAAAAATGCTCAATATGAAACTGATGCTATTGGTACACACTTTCATCATACAAAGAAGGATTTCCCTGAGACTTCTGGGTATGCCCTTTTCCAGCCTAAGAGTTCTATTTTCTTTTTATCACAGCAACTGAATAAACTTCCTCAACAATGTAAGCTCTGAGTCATTATTTTGAATTATTTTCCCATACAGATTTCCTTCTTTCCTTCTTTCCTTCCTTTGTTCCTTCCTTCCTTTCTTCTTTTGATGTTTTTTTGTTAACCCTGTGCACACATAAGCTTTAGACAATGGAGACTCATAATGAACAAGATAGAGAAGATTCCTGATCTTGTGAAGCTGACATTCTCTAGGCATATCTCCTAATATTCTGAGTTAGAATTTTCCTTGCAGTAAAAAGGACTATCAGGGGGTTTGTAGTGTTTGAAACCCAGAGTACAAGCAAACATTTTATTGAATATGATTTCTGCTTACCAAAATATAATTTCTATTCCTAATAGAATAATGTGGATATTAGGAAGGAGCTAATCAATCTTATGGTAAGTTATTTTGGTTAAGCAAGGGAACATAATGACTTATTTTTAAATCACGGATTCAAACAAAAATTTATGTATAAAGATGTTTATCTTAAAATTTTAGAATAACTGAATGTGGAAAAAAATAGGGCAAAAGTAGATAAATAGTGATTTAGTAGCATGATACAGTATTATATATCTACTAAAACTCATGCTTTTAAAGAAGCCATATTATGTAGTGATTAAGACCATGGGCACTAGTGGCAGACATTATCTTGAAGAGGTTACTTCACACATCCCTTTACATTAACAGGCTATGGTTTTCTCTCCAGGCCTGTGCATGTTAATCAACCTCATTTCGTTCTCACAGTTGCATAGCATGAATTGTACTGATAGATTATAATTTGTTTAACCATCCCCCTGTTAATGGATATTTGAGTTATTTCCCATAACTTGCTTACAAATAGTCTGAAGTAGACATCATTGCACACAAACTTTGATGCCCGTGGGCTGGCATTTTAATAGGACTGAGTGCAAAAATTGGATTGGATTGCTGACTGATGGTTTGCACATTCATAACTTTGTGAGAGTGTCAAACTCCAAAAAGTTTGTGTCACTTCTGCTTCTCACAGTGACAGAGTTAATTTCCCCAAACCCTACAATTTAGTATGTACTTAACAAATGCTCATGTCATAACATGGCCATTTTTATGTGCATCAAACCTCTTTGAAACTCTGTGTCACTTTTAGTTCTATAATCCTTGATGAGTTACTGACTCTCTTAGCTTCAGCCTTCTGATGCTCATAATGACAATATCAACAGAATTTTTTTATGCTTTGTATTAAATAATGCAGTGTAAAATGCTAGCATTGCATCTGGCATATGAAAAGACTCAGCAAATGCTGTTATAGTGCACTAGTGAAAAGTGCCAATTGTGGAACCAGACTGTTGGTTCATATCCTGCTCAGCAATTTACCAGCTGTCTTGACCTCTCTGTGTCTCAGTTTCCTCATTTGGAAAGTAGAGATAATAGTTGTACCCACCTCCAAGGGTTGTTGTGAGACTGAATCAGGATACATAGTTTCTGACACTTAGTACACTTTTAAATGTTAGCGACCAATTGTTTTATTGCTGTGAAGCATGATTATTTAACATTTTCTTTTTTTTTTTTTTACATTTATTTTTGAGAGACACAGAGAGAGAGAGCGCGCGCGCACAAGTTGGGGAGGGGCAGAGAGAGAATGAGACAGAATCTGAAGCAGGCTCCAGGCTCTGAGCTGTCAGCACAGAGCCCAACACAGGGCTCAAACTCATAAACTGCGAGATCATGACCTGAACCAAAGTCAGACGCCCGACCAACTGAGCCACCCAGGCGCCCTATTTAACATTTTCTCATTTCTCAATTTTTCACTACTATGAAAAATGATGCAGAAACGTTCTATGTATTCTTGGCAGTTATTTCTGATTATTTTACTAGTATAGAATCCTAGAAATGACATTTCTGGATCAGAGAATGAAAGAACATTCACTGTTCTAAGGCTCTTCAGGGATTATACCCAAATTTCTTTCAGAAAATTTATTTATTTATTGGTTAAATTTACAAATTTATACTCTCACCAGCAATGGATAAGCCAGGACCTACCTCAACACGACCCTACCAGTATTCAAAGATACAGTATTGATTTTTATCTTTTCTAACCTGATAGTAAAATTAGTAACTCATTATTATTTTTATCTGTAGATCTATGAGTGCTAAAGGAGCTTAACCATTTTTTTCCTGGATGACTATCATTTCTACTTTGTGAAATATCTGTAGTATTTTCTCTAGTGTTTAATAGAGCTTTGGCTTTTATTTATTAATTCATAAGAGATTTTTAGATATTAACATGGCCCTGATGATATTGCATGACATAAATATTCAATTACTTTATGGAATCCTTTATGCTTCTTCTGCTAACTGCCAAAATTCTTCAGCTTCTCAGCTTTGTATTCCTGAGAGGGTCGTTTGATAGTCAGCTCATATTTTTGAACCTAATGATGCAGTCCAGACCATAGAAGACTGTGTATCTTATAAATCATATATCTTGATTTGAAAACTATGGCCCCAGGGAAAGTGATCATATGGTACAGAGGGTAGCTGTAGTGATTCAGTTGTTTGTACAAAAGGTAGGTTCCCTAAATTGGGGACTGTGCAGACAGCAGAAAATACATCTAGGTTTATATTTAACAGGATTTATTTTTCTAAATAGTCAATTTCCTCAACATCTTTATTGAATAATTTCTTTCCTCCACTGTTTAGTATCTTTATCAAATATTCAGTTCTTCTACACATTGTGGTCTATTTTGAGGTTATCTATTCTGTTCCATTGATCTATCTGTCATTTGTTATGCCAGTTACATAATGGTTTAATTAATTCTATTACATAATTATTCGAGGCAACCTTCTTTTTCTTTCATTTTTCACAATTGCATTTGTTATTATTTTGAATTTTAATTCAAAATGAAATACAGAGAAATGTTCTAAAGGTTTCTCAATAAAAATCTTGTTAAAATAGTAAAGTCTATAAATTAATTTGGGGAAGGGGCGCCTGGGTGGCTCAGTTGGTTAAGCGGCGACTTCGGCTCAGGTCATGATCTCACGGTCCATGAGTTCGAGCCCCGCGTCGGGCTCTGTGCTGACAGCTCAGAGCCTGGAGCCTGTTTCAGATTCTGCGTCTCCCTCTCTCTGACCCTCCGCCGTTCATGCTCTGTCTCTCCCTGTCTCAAAAATAAATAAAATGTTAAAAAAAATTTTTTAAATTAATTTGGGGAAAACTGACATTCTTCCCAATGATACTAATTTTTTGAATATTTATTGTTGCCAGTGACTATTGCTTGTGAAAATTTCTTTTTGAAATTATTAATATCTTCTCTATACATTGAAAACGATTAATTTTTATAAATATTTCAAAGATATTTGAAAGAGAAATATTTGCATTGGTGCAACCACATCAATCTTGTTATTGTCTATATCCCTATTTTTAAGGTTTGCATTATCCAAAAACTCATTTCAGAAGCATATAGAATAGTACTTTCTGTAGTATAGAATAGTACCTCCTTTTTTTTTCAACACCCAGCTTCAACATTACCAGCTCACAGTTGGTTTTGCTTCATCCTTAACCTTGAAATGTCCCCCATTCCTGAATTATTTTTCAGTAAATCCTAGACATCATATAGCTCTAAAACATAAGAACTCTGAAAACATAATCATGATGTTAGCATTGCAACTAAAGATAATTAACAGTAATTGCTCAAAATGAAATATCTCCCAGTTTTGAAATTTTCAATTGTTTTATAATTTTTTCTTTTTTTTATTTTAAACATTTTGTTGGGTCCAAACATTGTGACTGGATTTTGTGCCTCCTGGGTTTGTTTTAAACTATAGATTTTTCCTTCACCTCAGGATTTTGCGTCATTTCAATTTGTTTGTTGAAGAAATCAGGTTGTTTGTCTTATAGTTCTCCAGTCTGTGTTTTGTTGATTCCATCCCTATGGTCTGGCTTAAAATGTTCCTCTGTTCTCTATTTCCTGTAATATGGTATTTAGGTAGAAATGCTTGATCAGATTGGGGTCAATTTTTTTTTTTTCCAATCAAAATGGCTTCACTGGTGGTGGGAGTTCTTCTGTTAGGAGGCACTTTTTGCTTGGTTGTTGTAGTTTGTGATGTCAGCAGACTTTCATCATTGCCCAGCTCCATTATTTCATTAAGAGTTGCAAAATAGTGACACATTTACTTTATATTACTTATTTATTTATTTTTTACTTTAAAAATGTATTATATTTTATTTTTATCATTTCTTCTTTACTCATTAATTTACTTTTTATTAAGTAAAAATTCCCTTCCTCATTCTTTTGGTTATCTTGAGGTGACATTCATACAGGAAAACATGATAAATACTGTGTCTTAGCCTTTATTTACTATGTCAATTTTTTTAGGGGGGGGGGTAGAGGGGCAGAGGAAGAGAATGAGAGAGAATTTTAAGCAGATTCCACACTCAGCATGAAGCCTGATGCAGGGCTCCATCTCCTGACTGTGAGATCATGACCTGAACTGAAATTCAGGGTCAGATGCTTAACCGGCTGAGCCACACAGGTGCCCCTACTGTGTCACTATTTTTGGTTTATTTGAAATGTGAAATGTTGAGTGAGACTTCAAAGTCTAAAGATGGTATTCCTATATATTTTTTCTTAAATCTAGCAGTTTTTGCTTTGAATAGCACTAATAAAATACTAGTCTTTTGTGCCCTATATTGCCTATAATTTGGTAATAGTACTAATATAGTAATTCAAATACTATACTTTGAATAGTATTAATATAGTGCTATTTGGGACACAACATTTGTTATACCTTTAATGTGCTTTTTATTAATCTGAATTTATACGCTTTGTTGGATGAGGCTTGTGGTGGGTGTAGTGCTCACATTTTATTTGTCTGAAATTAACAATGCCATTTTACTTCAATTTTATTTAAATATTTTTGATAAATTTTTGCTCATTGTCGTCTTCCCTTTTTATTACAAAGTACTAAATTCTCATTAAAAAGATTCAAATAATACAGAAATTTATGCAGTGAAAGCTCAAAGATTATCCTCCTTTTCCAATGTTAACTCCTTAGGAAAAACATTGTTTAACAGTATGGTGTATATGCTTTTGGATATTTTTCTATGTACATATAGATAGACACACATATAATACATGTACATGCACACATTTTTCTACAAAATGGGATCATATTATATATAATATTCTACAATTTACATTTTATCTTAGTATATATATACTTGTATATATACTCATACAGATGTACCTATGTGAATGTGGCCTAACAATGGAAATGCTAAGAGTATACATACTTTAAATGTTTTCAAATAATGACAATTTTTTTTCAAAGAGGTAGAATCGCTTTACTCCAAGTATAAATGTGCTCTTGGCCTCAAACTTTGCCAATACTATATATCCATCCTTTTAAAATGGTTGCCAAGTTGATAGGGAAAAATTTTATGTTATTGTTTAATTTTCATTTTCCTAGTTACTAGTGGTCAAAGATTTTTATTTGCTTGGTTGTGTTTATATTTCCTCTTTGAGTTGTGAGTTCCCATCCTTTGCCTGTATATTTTCACAAGTACTTTATTATCAAGTTAGCCAAAATTTGATTTGTGGCTACTCCCCTAATATAAGGTTAACCTGAAAATGTGATCAAGGATTTGGTTATGATTAGATACCAGAAAGTTTGAAGTTGGCATTATCTGGTAAAACAGTGAAGGGCAGATATATTCTTTTTTTTTTTATAGTTTATAAATTTTTGAGAGACAGAGACAGAGCATAAGTGGGGGAGGGGTAGAGAAAGAGAGAGAGTGGGAGACACAGAATCGGAAGCAGGCTCCAGGCTATGAGCTGCCAGCACAGAGCCTGACACGGGGCTCGAACTCACAAACCACAAGATCATGACCTGAGCCAAAGTCAGACACCCAACCAACTGAGCCACCCAGGCACCCCAGGGCAGATATATTCTGATGATGAATAAGGGCATAGCCTTATGTTTTGACAAACAGCCAAGGGGAAGAAAAGGTTATTCTTCTGTGAAAACCCAAAAGCCTAGTTTGGGGCACATAGAAATGTAAGTAGAAGTTTCTTTTTCTTATTTTACCTCAACAGTAATGGCATCAAAGTAGGTCAAGGAGGAATGTGTGGTTAGCACCAATATTTTCCATGGGAAACAATTCTGAACTTGATGCCTGTAGCTGCATGGTAATTTCCTCGAGAAGGAGTAGCAAAAGTGTGGCATGCATGCCAGTCTTTCTCTATCCTGTTCCCATGGCAGACATCACTAGTCAATCCTGGCAATGTTTCCTCAAAACTTACATACAACTATCAGTTCTTTTTAACATAGTTCTCCAGGCTTATCTCTAATTAATGTGCATAGACAATCAAAATGAAATTGATTTACATCCCTATTGTATAATGGGGCTCATTAGAATTTAAGCTCCAGTAGAGCGTGGATTTGTCTGTTTCTGATGTTTACAACAATACCTGCAACATACTAGACACTCAATAAACATGTGTTGAATGAATAGAAAAATAATAAATTTAGACAGAAGAGTTTCAAGGCATATTCAAATATCCTTCACATTTGCAATAGGATTTTAATAAAGCATTCATGAATTATCTATTTCTTAGCATTTTAACTTCCTAGTCGCTAGTTCTGAGGTTATTGAGGGAAATGTTTGCTTCTGATATTATTTGAATATTGAGGGTTTGTTGTAATGGATTTTTTTTAACTTATAAATATAATTCTGTTGGATTGCTATAAACAATAGCAATTACAACAGAAACATTAAATGGAAAATAGCTGTATTTTCAAATACCTTTGGCATCATCAGTATGATTAGCTTCCTCTAGTTCCATTCCTTCTGAATTTACAATTTGACTTTAGATCAAACTTGACAGTAGGTATGACTGTGACTAAATTGAACTGGATGGTAAAACTTATACCTTATTTTGCTAAGGTCAACATCTTTTCTGATCCGTATGTGAATGTGACGCCGAGAAATGTTCTTTCAAGCTGGCTTGAGCAAGGGGCAAGCATGATTTCTTTCTTTCTTTCTTTCTTTCTTTCTTTCTTTCTTTCTTTCTTTCTTTCTTTCTTTCTTTCTTTCTTTCTTTCTTTCTTTCTCAATGAAGCTTTGGTGCTGAAACAAATCAGGGTAAATCAGGAATTATGGCAACTTGATTAGAATTGTTTGAAAATTGTAGCTCAATTCAAAATTCAGTAAGGCGGGATTAGGAAATAGGGAAGAAAAAATACTACTTGTTCCAGAAATCAGGGAGCAGTTCATGTATATGACAAAGGAGCCCCGTTACACATGGCCACTTAGTCTATATCCTCAGCTTGATTAATTTTCCAGACTTCTTGGTTACCTTTCCCATCAATCTTATTTGAAAACTAACACTGTCTCAAATGCTCATTTTAAAATCTTCACTTACGATTGTATGAAAGTTTCTAGTTTACAAAGTGGAAAGTGCATTCATTTAAATCTATTAGCTAAGTGTTTCTATCATTAGTTGGATCCCCCCAAAAATCAGAGGTAGTGCCCTTTGCCACTTGTTCACATGGCTCGTAAGTGGCAAAGCTGTGCTCTTCCCATTCCAAATTGAATGCACTTTTAATAAACTACTTACTTCTGCCTGAAATAGCATAACTGTGACTATTTTTAAAAAGAAAAAAATGGGGGTACACCATGAATGCAGGCTGGAGAGATTTTTATGGTCATTTAAAGATGGATGCAAAGTGACTGTAGTAGGTAGATAGGCATTTCGTGTGTGAGGGTTTTATTTTTAAACATTTCAGGAATAAGTGAATGCTTCTTGTGTGTTTTTGTTACTGACCTGGCTCCTCCCCTCTTTGTTGAAGGTTTGGGGGCTCAGATTGAAGCTTTTCCTCTTTTCAGCTGAGCTCAGTTTGCAGTTCAGATCATTTCCTTGCTAGAAATGAAAACAGCACTCTGACAACTCAGTGACAGTAACTATTTGACCAGGCATGCATAGTAATCATTAGATTATTTATGCCTTCTGTGACAGAATTTAATCCAAAGATTTTTACAATCCTCTGTCTTCCTAGTAATTAATCTATAAAATCATGCAAGTGTAAGTGCTTGGAATCTCTGAGAATGTGTAATTATTTTGCATTCCTTAGCAGTGGCACGATGATTTTAGTATGGACGAACTCCAGTTACACAGAGACAGAGTCTGTTGGAGATCCAGAAATTTGGAGTTTTAAATGATGATCAGTTCATTTTCAGGAACTTCTTCCTGGTTAGGAAATGCTAGAAAGTCTAAAAGATTGGTTTTTGTTATGAGGTAGGAAACACCTTTATAAATATATTTAAGGACTGTTACAACTGTCCATTTGAAATTGGTCCTCAAGAGCGAAGCTTGGGGACTGGGAACATGTTTACTTGTGACATGAACGACGTGCCTGTGTATAGCAAGGTATAGCATTTGTGGTTTTATAAAACCCAACTGATGTACGTTCGTCCTGAGAATGGGACATGGCATTCTGTGAGAGTTTTCAAACCTGTGCATGGAGACTCAGGCATTACCTTCTTCTGAGGAAGTTCAGATGATTTAAAACAGGGCAGCCGCGCTGATGGTAGCACATGCTGGTGACAGTAGCAAAACTAACACTAGCTAATCCTAACAGAAACTAAAAGGATCTGGGGACTTTTATTAACTGCAAATCAATCCTTTTGTGTGATTCAATTAAAAACATCAATAAAAATCTTATTTCAAAAGTCACAAGTAGAATATCTACCAATACAGCACATGCCATAGATAGAAAACTGCTCAGCCCCCTCTGAATCATTGCTTGTTTTAATAAGTATTCAGAAATTATACTCAGACTTCAAAAGAAATTGTAAGGAATTGTTAGCAGGTTTATTAATGTTTTATGTTTTATTAAAAGTTTGGGTGTACATTTCACAATGAGCAACATCAAAAATCAGACTTTCTGCCTGTAATTTTGCTTCCTCCTGTCTTTCTGCCTTTGGGATTCACTCTTTTCCTTTCATCAGCTGCCATTTTCAGCAGCATGCAGTAATTTCATGGCTCATTGCAAGCGCTGAAAACCTTTGAAACCACAAATGCTAACCTACCTGGCCTGCAGCCATTTAGGAAGAGATTAATTTAGCAAACAGAAGCAAAACACTTTCTACTTCTAGCCTGTGCATAATTTCACTTCTATCTATATTTATTTTACAGTGAGCAGCGTAATGACAATTTCAGTAATTGCAACTCTATAAAAATTTGCCTACCTAGCTTATCTCACTATCACAAGACTGTGAGTCAGTCAGATTAGAAAAAGTACAGCATGTGAAACAGCACTGGTTGCCTTCCAAAAATATGGGCCTTCTATAAAAACTCAAGTGATGCTTTGCACTTGTTTGTGTTCTTATCTATTGGGCAATGGTTTCTTCCTGATGTTTTGATTGGGATGTGTGCGTTCCTCTTTAATTCATGGTGATTTATGGGGGCACTCTCTTTACAAACAGACCAACGTATTTGGAAGACTAGAAGCGCCAGCCCATTTCTGCAGACTCTGTTATAAATGGCTGTTATGTTGCTGTCGAGCAGTTTGAACAGAAGAGAAAGTCCATCTGGGGCAAATTTAAGCTATCATGCTTGGAAGGATTTCAAGGACTAAATTAGCCCACAAACTGTTAGCTAAAAATAAAAGTTTTATTGTTTCTTGTCTAACTTAAAAATCCCACCATTGAAATTAACACCAATTACACCTACTGTATGTGTGTATGTATAGTTTCCCCTAAGGGATCATTTGTTGCTTCTTTTTATTCATTTGTATAGTTATTACACACACACACACACACACACACACACACACACACACCCCACCACCACCACCACCAATTGTTTAGCAGATAATGAACCCATGGAGAAATAATTGCTCAACCAAAATATTTAAGAATTAAGAGAAAACATAATGAAAGTCGAAGTCATTTTTGCTATTTAACCAGTAAAAGGCATCATGAAGGAATTAAATGCGAGCTGGGGAGAAGAGAATTCAGTGTGAAGCTCTTGACATCAAGCCCTGTAGCTGGAGCTTATCTTTGAGGGATTTTTATATGTATGTAAAGGATAGGACAAGAATGTCACATTGCTAAGTGATTCTTTTCTTAGATCAGCTACCAGGGGGGCGTCTCTTGATAAGTGACTACCATGTTTGTTATATAAAGAGTAATTCAGAGATGAGAATCTAGGGTTGAGGGTTGCATATTATGCCTTGGTGTTTCCTCAAGAAGAAAGGAATTTGGTAGTCATTGAATGACCTTGAGGTGCAGAATGGTTTCTCCAGTCCTCTGATAAAAGATCATTGCTCACTATCCTAGGTTGCAAAAGCATTGCTGCCAGTAAAACAGGGTGATATAATAAAGGGAAAGGAGAACAGCCAAGCATTATATGTAAGGCATTTCTGTTTGGGTGCCACAGCTTTTCCATTTTATACATTCCCTATTCCCAAGTAATAGCAGTTGAACATAATTCTCCACTTCTTTACTGAAATTTGAATATTCTGTACCCTATAAAGGAAATTCTATGACATTAAACTTGTTTATGCACTGTTTTTATATTAGCTAATTCATTTAAGCATACAGATACACAGACGGCAGTGGGATGACTGGCCAACCCCCACAGATGTACACCTCCAATCTGCCATCCCATAACATTCATAAAATATGTCAACACAGCCTGGAATTTTTCCATGGTTTATGTTATACTATTGGTGTTCATAGCCTACTGGCAAAATATTTCTTGTTGAAATTTGTGGTAGTGAAAAAGAAAAAGGGAATTCTCTCTCTGTTTTGAGGCCATTTGTAGAAGTGCTTGATCAATATCCTTCACCTATAATAAGCACTTAAATCAACACAAATTGAACAAGAAAACACATTCATGTGTCTGTGTGTTGTATAATACATAGCTGTTCATTCCTTTAAACAGTTGATGGTAATTATGCTGTCTTAATGATCAGTTTTAAAATGCAGTGCATCTTTCCAATCCCGTCCAAAGAATCATAATACTGTGTGATAGAATCCAATAGATAGTAGAAACATATTTATTGGTCATTCTGCAAAAATATACTTCTAAAGCAAATAATAACTTTTGGTGAAGAGTGTTACTCGTGTCACGTGACCACGGATGGTGAAAAATTCACAGGCACAGTTGAGGATAATAACAGCTTCTTATTTGGGGAGATAGAGTAGTATAGTAACATTTCCTCTTCAGAGGGTAGTTTTGCCTTCTTACCATTGGAGATTACATTCCACTGAGCCCTGAATCCTGTGTCCAGAAGTGATTCTCCTCCAGTACTTTGGGATGGGCAGTGAGAACACTGCCGTCTAGTCCCCAGGGAGACTCAGATCTGGGGAGGCTCCACCTTATGCCATTTTTCTCCTTTTACACCCAAACTTGTAAAGATGAAGAAGTGTCAAGGGTCATTTTTGTTAATTCTCGGGTGTCTAATGACAGAAAAACAAAAGAGGTGTTGTGAGGTAGTAGAGATCATCAGGTCTCTAAAGTCTAATGGAGGGCATAACCCTTTTCCCTGCTCTACTTTTTATAGATGTAGTTTTAAGCAAGTATCTTTTCCTTCCTGATCATTATTTTGTTGTTTGTGAAACTGAAATAGTAGCAAATGGTATGTAATTTTTACCAAGAGTTGATATTGTTATCCCTTCCATTTTATAGCTGAGAGAGCTGGGACATAGAGATGTACAATGACTTATGTGGTTCCACCCAGCTGCCATGTGTCTGTCCCATGCAGCCTCACCACAGAGTTCGTACTCATAATACCTATACCATCCTGCTTTTCCTATGTGATATTTCTCTTCAATTATTGTTGTAAAGATTAACCACATCTTTCCAGCCCTGCCCGCCCATGGTTTTGGGTGCCTTCATTGTTTGTTTTGTTTTGTTTTGTTTTAATCTCATTTTTACTCTCAAACTCAAAACTGCATTTGGGACACATCTGAATCTCCTCTTCATACCTATTATTCATTAGGCTTAAGATATGCAGATTTATGCATGCCCTGGTGTTGCGATCCTGAAGACAGGCAAAGCACTCCTGATGGTTTTCCATTATTGGTGATCACAATGTATTTAGGCAGAAGGGGCGCGCTAGTCAGTTAAGTGGTTAAGCCTCTGGCTCTTGATATTGGCTCAGCTGAAGATCTCAGAGCTGTGATATTGAGTTGGGCCCTGCGCTGAGTGTGGAGCTTGCTTAAGATTCTCCGTCTCCCTTTGCCCTTCCGCTGCTCTTGGAGGGGAGTTTAGTTTAGAAAACTAATCGCAGTTCTTAATATTTGCAGATTAAGTCTTGAAAAATCTGCTATAAAAGTCAAGGTTCCATTTTCCATTGATCTGTAAGGCAAAACTGTATTTCCTAGGCACTGAGGAGAAAGAGTAAGATGGAATCCTTGAACTAGCTCTTTACCTAAAATAAAGAGAACCTTTCTTTTTAATAGGGAACAGTGTGGATTTAGGCCTTTGCTTTCTTAGACCCAAACAAGAGCTATTGAGTCAGAAGTTTTCCTCCCAATTATTCATTCACAAGACATTATTTTTTATACCGAAAGACTTTGTCTGTTTAGGTCAACAGAGTTAACATTTAAGTTTCAGGTTTTGTGGGACACAGGTTATTTGTTGTTTAAAAATTTTTATATGGTTTCTGATCATCTCCTGCTATTGAACAGGTAACATTTTTTTTTTTACTAAAAAATGTGATGTCCCAAATTGAGTAAATTGTTTGAACAGTAAAAGTTAAGACAGACTAAACTTAGAGTCTAATCTCATATCTGTCTTCATATTAGGGGTACAAAGGGATACAATGAAAAAAATTGCCTGTTTTCACTCTGGCTTATCAAGATATTAGATTTCTTCATTATTGTTTTTGTCTTGAATTGGATTGCCCGACATTCAGCTGAATTATGTTGGTCTTTAAATGAGACCATATACCTAAATCAAACATCCTATCATCACAGAATTAGGAAAAGTATATAAAAACTTTTTAATATATGTCTTTTTAGGCATTCTGTAGTAAGTTTTTATGGCAGTCTTCTCAATTAACAAACATTGAATGTATTGAATGCTCTCCATTTTTCGAAATATAAATGTTGAATGTGCAGACAAACCCGTGGTGTGTGCGTGTGTGTGGTCCAGAAGAGGTTTTCAAGGTATATACATGCAACATATAGCCAGAAAAAATAGTGCAAGTACTATTTAGTTTTCCAATTTCATTATTAAGTAATTGTGTGACAATCAAGGAAAACCAGCCTTTGACCAAAAAAAAAAAAAAAAAAAAAAAAGGCTAGTCTCAGGCTGGAGTATATTGTCAAGACCAAGTTATAAACTTCTGAAAAACAGGAATTATAATGGAATCGCTGCTACAACCTTAAGTATAACGGTGTGAGCGGTACTGCTATTATTTACTATGGTAACATAATAAAAGACAGCACTGTTTGGGCCATTATCCTCACTGCTCTCTTTTCAGTATAAATCATTATATTTATTATCTGTCTTCTTGTATAGGGGGTCATGAGAAAGGCCAATCGAAAGCTGAAGAAACCTACTTTTCTAAAAGAAATTGGGCCTATTTCTAATTCTTTTTCTTTATCAAATACAAGAGAACAGACACTTTTTTTGTGAAAAATTGTTTCATGTAAGATTAAAGTGCAGATTATTGGTGAGAAAATGGCATTCACATTTTGGCATCTTGTAGATCCCTAGGAGACATTGCCAGTTTCCCTCTGATATTTGTACCTTTTTTTCCTTGGGGAATGTGTTTCCTGGCAGGTTTTGAGCAGCGAGTACTAGAGCTGTTTTATTCTGTTTTGGAAATTTGTGTTATTATTTATTGATTGATTACTAGAGCTGTGTGCCTGGTGAAATAACTCCCTTTTAGTGAATTTTATTTAAACATAAGAAATAAGTATCTTTTGCAGCATTTCCCCTCTGCCTTTGGAGAAATCCTGTAAGATATACTTGCTTTCTCTTGCTTGAATAATCACCTAGGCTTATTAGCTGAAATAATTAGTCATACTTTACTTATAAAGTTCCAGAAAAAAGGTGATCCTATTTTATTACTAATCTGAATGCATATTGCTTTTGAATTCATCCTCACTCACGTCAAGCCCCAAACCCCCACTGTGAACAAATATGACTTCACACAGAATGACAGGGTCTCTATTTTCAACTCTCAGAAGGGCAGTCATGAGTTGGCAGCATCTGGATATAAGGTTTAGAGCACGGAGTGTGTGGGGGATTGAAGGCTGAGAAGGAATGGTGGGAATATCTGAAGACAGCTCAAGGGCTCCCTTCTTACTTCCAGGAAAAAGAAGAGTGAAAATAAAATATAGCTGATATAATTTTGTTTGGATGGAAGTGGAATCTCACACCAAACTGCTTCTAACTCACATAGGGGGTATAGGTGGGAATGCAGTGATGGCTTGTCTAAGAAAGGAACGTTACTGTTCACATAAACAATTACTCGTCACAGAGAACTCCAGTGTAATGAGCACCGGGAGAAACAAATTTGGAAGCACTTTTCCCACCACACTGAGAGCAAGGCTCCTTGCATACAAATGCAACATGCTACCAACTATGGCCAATTCATGAGTGCTGGTTCAGAGTAAATTATGTCTATGACTTAGCCCATGTTCATGTTTCCTGGGATATGGAAAAACAAAGAGAGAGTAAACAGACCACATTAAAAAAATAACAGAGCACATCGGAAGCTCTGCATCTCTTTTCTGTTAGCTTTTCTCAAGTGTACCAGAGCCCTGGACAACTATTTGCCATAGGTAATTATTATCTAGCAAAGTTATTTCCAAATGTTTCTATTTTATTTCCAAAAGATGCATCTTGAGGCATAAATAAAAACAGGTACCTGGGATACAACCATGACTGGTTTTGAAAGCAGGGATGTGATTCTAGTTGGGCTTATGAGAATCTGCTCTTGGCCCTAAGGATATATTATTGATGTCATGAAAATGCAACACTACATCACAGCCCCATTGTCCTTGATTCAGTATGAAATCCATGACTAAGTGCCCCTGCTCCCGTTTGATAGGTCAGCCTGGATTTCGTTTAAATCTAAATACTGGTTGCTGAGAATGCTTTTAAACAATACCGACACTTAGACTCTCCCCAAAACCAATTGAATACAGGTCTCTGAGTGTGGAGTTCAGGCATTGACCCTCCCCTTCCCATGCTCACTCCGATGTGACTTCAGAGGCTGTGCCAGCCACAGTGCCATTTCATTGTCCATCGCAAAGACAAATTCATAATGCTGCTTTGTTGTCTGTAAGAGTAGCTCCCTACCATACACACCCTCTCACACCTTTGCCCCCAGCGCTGTGTTTACCCGATCCCTACTCATTGTCAGGTCTCAGTCATCTTCTAGTCTCTGCCCAGTAAACCTTGCAGAATACACCACACACTGACCCCCCAAGCCTCGGTTGTATGTGTCCATAGGGCACTATGCTTATTAGCATTTCATTGTATTGAAATTGACCTTTGCCTCTATTCTTCTCACCAGGACTAGAAGCTCTGAATTAGTTTGAATGCCTTGCTCATCATTGTAACTGTAAACCCTGCACAGTTTTCTTGATAGTTTAGCATTCTGTGAATTTCAGTATCCTGTCTTGAGTTTTATGACACAGCAATATCCAAGTAAACATTTTATGAACATTTACCACAATGCTTTTGTGAATTAGGTAGCATTTCAAATTGGGGAATAATAATAAGAAGAAGAACAAGAAGGAGAAGAAGGAGGAGGAGGAGGAGGAGTAGCAGCAGCAGTAGTTTGTTTATTTCCTCGGTTCTAACAACAGTGATTTGCAGGCAGTATCTTATTTAATCTCATAGTGATCCTCTGAAGTAGAAGTTTTATCCCCATTTTACCAAGTGGAAAATAAATCTCAGAGATTAGGTAAATTTCTCAAAGTCACCCAGCTAGTAGGTGGTGAAGTTAGTTCTTACACCCAGATCTGTGTGATACCCATATGCATACTCTTAATGATCACCAGGCTGTCACTACTTTGAGAAACAGGTAAAACTAGATGGTCCGTGCTTTGACATACCAGGCGGTGTGGAAAGCATGAACCCTGGGCTTTCGTGGCACCATGCCTGACCAAACAAGGTAGAGGGTCCCAGCAATCCCAAAGGAAAATGAAGTTCATATAGGTCCTGCCTAGCGGAAATTCGGCCTCTTTGCTATGACTGTTCCTTTAGGAGTTTTCATTTCCCTTAGGCCAATTGTCTATAGCCCCGCATAAGCCACGTCATGAGATTCCTCACTAAGGACTACAGTTCATGCCCAATCCAGCAGCATAGTCCAAGTGCACATACAGGATGGTAGCCTGCCTACAAGTTAGGTGTGTCCTATAGCCATTCAGTGATAGACAGTAAATTTCCCGTCCAGTTGACAGTAGCTCTTTATAGAAGAGGATAAAGTATGCACGCCTTCCTCCCTTCTTCCTAGAGCATGGCTCCACTGATGCTTTCCTATAATAAACATACCAGGATTTTCCTGATTTTATGTTAAATTAAATTTATATTATGTTCTGTTTTCTTCAAGGAAAAGGTAATTTATTAAAATGTGTTTTGGAGGTATGATGAGTCAATATTAATACTGATGACACAAGGTTATTATCACTTTGACAACTTTGCTTAATTCAGTAAATATTCCTCGGCATAGTAAACATTGGCCACAAAGCCTGTGGTTAATACAAAGTAGGTAGATTGATTGACAAATGGAGTCTGGAGATCCAGGACTCTATGAGTTTATAGATCAGTAGTTTGCTGATAACTAGTGGTGAGGTGGGGTGGGAACACTGATGTGATCTTTAATAGTTAAGTCAAATAAAAAAAAATGGCACTTGATAAGATATTGCTTCAGAACAGGTTTTTAGGCAGACTTGCTCATTTGTTTGGCAGTTTTTGTTGCAGAAGAAAAAATGTGATGTTTAGTGTGAAAGCATTTGAAAAGACTGAATGTGCTCAACATAACAGTTTTATTTAGTAGAAGCTTGTGGCTAAAATAAAATTTCCAATCATATGGTTCTACATTGATTTTAAAAGTATTTTTATTGAGAAAAAAACCTTAAAGAAGAGGGCTAAGAAAATGTTATTTTAGGCTATCTGTTATTATCTGGAAGTATGTCAATAGTATGTACTTCAAAAGAATTGATGGGAAATGTTTATCAGCAGATAATGAAGCCGTATGGATTGTTTATGACAACATGGGGAATACATGTCTTGGCAAGGTTTTGAAGCATGGATATGAGGGTCATTCTCATGGCTGCTTTTGATGACATTCATCATTGCTGAATATCTAGATTTTAAAATACCCGTGTTTTTGTATGGTGAGAATTGCCAGGTAGAGTAGATTATGTTTCTATTAGCCTTGATGACACATTGTACAAGTGTAAAATCTATGTTATTATTTTAATATGTGGTTATTTTCCTGCAATATACTCTTGCTTATGCTTTATTTTTCTTGTTCATAGGGATTTTTTTAATGCCACAAGCAGATAGGCTTATTTGGATATCTTAACTCTATTTATTTACATGTCTAAGATTCTGAAGGTTAGCATTCATTGACAAGTGCTGTTAATTCATCAAGTTAAATCACATGCAAGTATAAAAAAACTACATGTTTGAGATATGGTCTCTTTGAATATTTTTAGTCCATCACTAAGTTTTTGCTGCAATTTAATTTTGAAAAGAACATAAACGAGATTTCAAAAAAGACAAGCAGGATAACAAATCTGATTAGGAATTACTACCTTGGGAAGCTTAATTATGTGCATGCATATATACATATGCAACAGTTATATCTTCTTTAATATCTGTTTTCTATATTCTTATCTAACGTATGAAACAGTCATTTGTATAATGTGTGAAAAAGCTGGGTAGGTCACTGAAAAGTGGGTCATCCGTGGAAAGCAGCCTTGAATTTATTCATTGCTGGATCAAAGCCTCTTATAGAAGTGCTTTTTAGGAACATGGAAAGTGATTATTAATGATAACTTATAAATCATTCAAAGGAGGTAGCAGAGGTATTATTCTAAAAAATGCACAAGTGTATAGACACTAAATGCTTTATTGAATGTCAGTCTGAGATTGGCAACAGGGCTGCAAAATGAGTCCACTTTATGGCTGTGACTCATGGAGTCATCCACCTTAGTGTGCACTATTCCTTAAATGAGATTTTGTAACAAATCTCAATGCCTGCTCATTGGAGCAGAAATAATGAGGATTTGAAGTCCTTGTGCTGTACATACTGTAGAAACCTTCAGAAATGTTGGTCTTTGTGCCATTTTGTTCACTCTGAATGGTAAAAATGTCAAATTTGTCAAGCATCTTCTATGCTAAACACTTTACTAGATGGAATGAAGGATCCACAGACGAAGGAGGCTCTGGTCTCATGGCCTCGTACCTTAAGGAGATCAGACAGAACAACTTGAAGCAGAGCACAGTGTATGCCATATCCTAGATGTACAAAAAGGGGCTCTTGGGACACATTCCACCTGGAGAATCAGGAAAGATTTCCTAGCAAAAGTGTGAATAAGCTGAGAGTCAAATAGGGATGAGCAATGGGGAAGGAAGTTCCAGACAGAGAGAAGACTTTAGAAGGAAATGTCCAGGGATGCCCGGGTGGCTCAATCGGTTAAGGTTCCAACTTTGGCTCAAGTCATGATCTCACAGTTCCTGGGTTCCAGTCCCATGTTGGTCTCTGTGCTGACCGCTCAGAACCTGGAGCCTGCTTCAGAAACTGTGTCTCCCTCTCTCTCTCTGCCCCTCTGCCACTCCTTCTCTCTCTCTCTCTCTCTCTCTCTCTCTCTCTCTCTCTCAAAAAATTAATAAACATTAAAAAAAAAAAAGGAAATGTCAAGAGTGTAGGACTTGCCCAGGAAGACGTAAGAAGTTGGTTTGAGCTAAAAGTGAGAAGTGTAGAAGGAAGATGTACTGGATTAGATGTATGCATCTCAAACTCCCTGCCAAAGCTTTGATACACAGGGATCATTTGTAAAAACTGCACCTGTCTCTAAGGCTTAAAGGAAGTGCGTTGTTGCCCGTGAAGCTTTCTCCTCAGAAGAACCCCCAAAAACGTAAAAAACATTGTTTGCCTTGCAAATGGAGAGCACATGTGTATGAATACAGAGTAATCATTATTGACACTGATAATTTCTTCAGAAGATATTCTTTAATTCCTAGGTATTCGACAGATGACTTTATGAAAAAATAGTGGTCGGTCCTTACAAAGCCTTTCTTCCAGTAAGGTGTTTGAGTCCTTCTTAGCCAAAAGCAGGGTAGTTTACTTTAGCACAAGTTACACCCTTCCCCTTAGTCTTGTTAAAAACATTAAGTTTTCTGTTGCTCATTTGCTATGGCAGTTCTTTACTATGTTTGTTTTTTTTTAAGTTTATTTCTTTTTTGAGAGGGACAGAGTGAGTGTGAGCGGGGGGAGGGGCAGTGAGAGAGGGAAAGAGAGAATCCCAAGCAGGATCCAGCCTGTCAGTGCAGAGCTTGACACAGGGTTCTAACTCACAAAACTGCGAGATCATGACCTGAGCCGAAATCAAGAGCCAGCCGCTTAACCAACTGAGCCACCTAGGCGCCCCGTTCTTTACTATTTCTACCATTTTTGTGTTGTTCTCCCTCTGCTTCCAACTTACGCTATTAGTAATGTTCACATTTTGAGGATTAATTTTGACTCAGTGCTAATGAGGAGTTGTTGCTTCTTCCTCCTCGGTCATAGGAAATAGGTAAATTTGGGTCCGTGCAAAAATTAAAGCCAGGCAACTCTCAGCCATTTGGGTGACAACTCACCCAGTATTATGAATGGTTTTCTGGCTGAATGCTTTTAGCTAGATCCCACACTATAAAACTAAAGGATGTTGGTATCATTGATACATAACCATTCTTTTTCTCCGTATGTACAATTCATTTTCAATAGGATGTTTATGTGTCTGTGTATATAGGTACTGTGTGCTATTTCCTTTGTGGATTATATGCAGGAATGTTTTCATACCTGACTGTGTTCCTGTTCTCACCCAGAATACTCTCAGACTGGCTTCTCTCAGCTTTAATTGGTGAGGGTGAAATAAACTTATTATGCTCATTCAACACAAAGTTGAGTATAACTGTGCGGCAGCCTCTGTACTAAGCACTGAAGAGAGACATGAAACTGATTTTCAGCCAGTATGGAAATATATCCATGCAAGTTGTTAAAATCCTGTCTGGGTATGCCATCCATTCCAGGCATTTTTCAGCCATGTTATACACTTCCTTTGGAATTCAGACTTCCCTATGGTTCAGCAACTAAAAGATTAATACTGGGTACACAACAACAGTATTCTAGGTCCCTGCTCCCGCACCTAGGCCAGCCCTCAGCTCTGATAGGTCAGTGTCCATGTCATGTTGTTGGTTAACTATTTTGAATATCACACAAACAAGTAGAACATGATCTCTGATCTTAAATTGCTCATATTCTTTGAGAGTAAACAGGTATACAATCAGCAAACAATGTGCCTAAGCACTTATTTTTGTACAATCTATTTATCTGTTAATACAAGAAAATTTATAAGAGAAAAAAATCCATTTAAAATAAACACCTTAGAAAGTTAATAGTAAGCGGCACTGTCTTGTTCTTATCTATAGGCATAATTAAAAACTAGATATTCCTTGGTAATCACAAAGGAAAATCTTGTAGTAATTACATAAAAGAATACAATGAAGAAGTCAAAGCATACTGACACCAAAGACATCAAATAAGGAATAAAGAACAATGAATTTACAAAACAAATATAAAACAATGAACAAAAATGTAATAGTAAATCTTTACCTATCAATAATTACTCTAAACATAAATGAATTAAATTCTCCAGTCAAAAGGCATAGAATGGTTGAATGAATGAAAAACAAGATCTAACAATATGCTGCCAGCAAGAAATTTACTTAATCCACTCTCAATAATGGATAAATCATCTAGACAAAATCAATAAAGAAACACTAGATTTTAACAACAATATAGACCAAATGGACCTAACAGACATAGAACACTCTATCCAACTAGAGCAGAATACACATTCTTCTCAAGTATACATGGAACAGTTTCTAGAATAGACTATATATTAGGCCACAAAACAAGTCTTAACAAATTCAAGAAGATTGAAATGACACCAAGTGTCTACTCTAACAATAATGGCATGAAACTAGAAACCAATAAAAAACTGAACCTTCACACACAGATACTAACACTCTTCTGAGCACCCAAAGAGTCAAAGAGGAATTTAAAGGGAAAAGACAGAATATCTTGCAAGAAACAAAAATGGAAACACAACATATCAGAATTTACAAAATGCAACAAAAACACGTCTAAGAAGGAAGTTCATAATAATAAATGCCTACATTAAGAAGCAAGAAAGATCTCAACTAAACAAGCTAACTCTGTGCCCTAGGGAATCAGGAAAAAAACAAACTGAGACCAAAGCTGGCAGAAGAACAGAAATAATAATGACTACAGCAAAAATAAATGAAATGGAGAATTGAAAAAACAATAGAAAGATTAACCAAACTAAGAGTTGGTTCTTTGAAAAGCTGAACGACAGTGACAAACCCTTAGCTAGACTAACCAAAGGGAAAAGACAAAGGATCCAAATCAACAACATTATGAATAAAAAAGGATACATCACAACTAAAAGCACAGAAATTCAAAGGGTTGTAAGAGTCTACTATAAACAACTATATGCCAAAAAAAACTAGACAACCTAGAAAATGTGGAAAAATTCTTAGAACATTCAAGACTAGAACAGGAAGAAATAGAAAATCTGAATAAACCAATTACTAGTAAGGAGATAGAATTAGTAATCAAAACTTCCCAACAAAAAAGGCTCAGGACCAGAAGACTTCACTGGTGAATTTTGCCAAACATTTAAAGAAGAATTAACACCAATCCTCAAACTTTTCCCCAAAATCAGGAGGGAGTACTTCAAAATTTATTTTATGAAGCCACCATCATTCTGATACCAAAACCAAAAAGGACATTATTGGAAGGAAAACTATAGGCCAGTATATCTGATGAATATAGATGCAAAAAAATTCTCAATAAAATACTGGCAAACCGAATTCAGCAGCACATTAAAAGGAACATTCACCATGATCAAGTGGGATTTGTTCCTGGGATGTGAATACGGTTCAACATATGTGGCATACCCAAATCCATCAATGTGATATACCACGTTAATAGAATGAAAGAAAAGATTAATATGATTGTCTCCATAGATGCAGAAAAAGCACTGAACAAATTTCAACATCCACTCATGGTAAAAACTTAACAAATTTGGCATAGAAGGAACATATTTCAGTATAATAAAGACCATAAATTACAAGCCTACAGCTAACATCATACTCAATGGTGAAAGAAGGAAAGCTTGTCCTCTAAAATCAGGGACAAGTCGAGCATGCCCATTCTCACCACTCCCATTCAATAAAATACTGGATGTCCTGGCTAGAGCAATCAGGCAAGAAAAAGTATCAGACCTGAAAAGGAGGAAATTTGCAAATGATTTTTTCAGAAATTCCTGAAGACTCAACCAAAAAACTGTTGACTCTGACAAGAATTCAATAAAGTTGCAGTATAACAAAATTAACATTCAAAAATCAGTAGTGTTTCTATCCTAACAACACATTTTTTGAAAAAGACATAAATTGATCCCATCTATAATAGCATCAAAACCAATAAAATAGTTAGTAATAAATTTAATTAAGGAGGTGAAAGATCTCTTCTGAAAACTACAAGACATTGATGAAAGAAATTGAAGAAGACACAAGTAAGTGGAAAGATATCCAAAGATGTGTTCATGAATTAGAAGAATTAATATTGTTTCAATGTCAAGTCTACCAAAAGCCCTCTATAGATTCAGTGCAGTCCCTACCAAGATTCCAATGACATTTTTTTTACAGAAGTAGAAAAAGTACTCCTAAAATTTATGTGGAACAACAGAAGACCTTAAACTGCCAAAGAAATCCTGAGGAAGAACAAAGCAAGAGACATCACACTACCTGATTTTCAGCTATACTATAGATCCATAGTCATCAGGAGTATGGTACTGGCATAAAAACAGACAAATAGGTCAATGGAATAAGTTGACATATGGTCAACTTATATATAACAAGGGAGCCAAGAATACTCAATGGATAAAAGATAATCTTCAATAAGTGAAGCTGAGATAATTGGATATTCACACATAAAAGAATAAAACTGGACTGACATCTAATACCACTGACAAAAATTAACTCAAAATGGATTAAAGACTTAAATGTGAGACCTGAAACCAGCAAACTCCTAGAAGAAAAGGTAGAAATAAAGCTCCTTGACATGGGACTTGATAATGATTTTTTGGATATGTACCTAAAGCATAAGCAACAAAATACAAAAGAAATAGCTGGGGACTACATCAAACTAAAAAAACTTCTGTGCAGCAAAAGAAACCATCAACAAAGGGAAAAGAAAACCTAGGGAATAGGAAAAATATTTGCAAATCATGTATCTGATAAGGCATTAGTATCCAAAATTATAATATAAATAACTCATACAACTTAATAGCAAAAAAAAAAAAAAACCTAATTTGAAAATGGGCAAACATTTCTCCAAAGATGACATACAAAAGGCCAACAGGTATATGAAAAGATGCTCAACATCACTAGTCTTTAGAGAAATGCAAATTAGAACCACAATGAAATATCACCTCACACCTGTTTGAATGGCTATCATTAAGACAAGAGATAGCTTATTCTGGCATTAATGTGGAGAAAAGAAAACCCTGGTGCACTGTGGGTGGAATTGTAAATTGATACAACCACTATGGAAAAAAGTATAGAGGATCCCTGAAATATTAAAAATAGAACTACCGTATGATCCAGCAATTCCACTTCTGAGAATGTATCCAAAGGAAACAAAAACACTAACAAAAAGGTATCTGCACCCCATGTTCATAGAAATACTATTTACAGTAGCCAAGATGTGGAAACAACCTAAGTGTCCATCAATGGATGAATGGATAAAAATGTTTGGTATCTAAATACAGTAGAATGTTATTGAGCATAGAAAATAAACAATCCTAACATGTGTGACAACATGTAGGGGCCTTGAAGGTATCATGCTAAGTAAAATAAATCAGACAGGAAAAGACAAGTACTATATGATCTCATTTATATGTGGAATCTAAAAAAAAGCAAAAACAAAACCAAAAAACCAACCAACCAACCAACCAAACTAAAACCAGATTCATAGAAAAAGAGGTCAGATATGTGGTTACCCAAGGCAGGGGATAGGCAGTTGTAAGATAAATCAATACTAGGGGTGTAATGTACAACATCGCGACTAGAGCTTACACTGCTGTATGATATATGGGAAAGCTGTTAAGAGAGTAATCTAAGAGTTCTCATCGAATGAGATTTTTTCCCCTTGATTCTTTACTTTCTTTTCTTTTCATTGTATTTATAGAAAAAAAATGGTGTTGGTTGAACCTTCTGTGGTAATCCTTTCACAATATATGTAAATCAAACCATCATTCTCTATACCTTAAACATATACAGTGATGTATGTCAATTATTTCACAGTAAAACTAGAAATAAAAAGAGACACTCTTCTTAATACCATGTGTATATTTTAAAAATAAAAATATCATCCAGCTTTTAAATACAGTGGAACACATTTTAAATATATCTATTTATATTCAGGTAACTTATATCCCACAATTAAATTATGTCACCTCAAATGGATAAAGTGCCTCTGGTAAAGCTGGATATTACAGACTGTGGGCTTCTCAAGTTCACACACAATTCTGTTCATTTTAGTTTTCTTAGGGGAGCCCATTCTCTGTCTTCAGAAAATGCTACTCAAATTTCTGAATCCAATTAGCCCATGAATTTGGTAAGTCTTTGGATAGCAGTGCTATGGAGAGTTTCACTCTTCGATATTTTTTGAACTTAAACTAGGTAAAAAATGTCCAAGATATCTGATATTTTCTAATGCTTTCATAATAAATCAAATGTATTTACAGAACAGGAATTCTAATCTTAATACTAATCAAAGATAAAGTAACATTAACCATTAATGATTTGTTTTTGTTACACTCTGCTTTTATACTTCCATTAACCAGACAATAAAGGTATCCCAGCACTTTTACTCTCTCATGTTCTGAGCATTCAAGGAGGTTTAATACCTTATCACCAAAAACTTTTGTGCTACATTTATGTAAAATTTTAGCTATTTAAACATTCTCACATATAGTATCTCGTTCTATGCAAACCTCATTAGTTCTCTATGATACAGGTTTTGTTAGTACTGCTTTACATATGAATATAACAAAAGACCAGGGATGCTAGCAGGACCGGAATCCAAGTCTCTCAATTTGTGAGGCTAGGGATCGGTCATAGTGGGTAGAAGAGGAGAGCATTTGTTTCAGTTACCATACAAAGGGCACACATTACTATAATAATGATTTTTGACTACATTTCTTCAAAGTTAAATTTTTACCAAGGCTTATTCTTAGAAATTGATTCAAAAAATGTGAGAGTAAACCGAAACACATGATTGCTAAAATAACGATTCGTATGCTATTATCAAATACAAAAAAAAAAAATTACAAAACTGCCTAATCTTTACATTCATAAGATTCTGGATCATTTTTGTGGGTTGCTTCAGGGGCCTACTTCCCCAATACCAGCCAACTGTTCACAATGTGCTTTAAACCACACAAATGTATCACAAATCATCCTAAATATAGAGAATGTATTTGCATCTTCCATTAACCAAAAGTCTGGAAAAAAACAGTGTGATTCAGCATTATTGGGTAAAATGAGGTCTCTCAGGTCCCTGAGAGAGTGTTGATGAGCCCCTGATGAGAGCCCACAATACTCAAAGGGTGAGCTTCTCCTTTTATTCAGAAACATTACACTCTTACATGTATTAGGCTCCGCCAACATGTCTTCAGAAAATTACCCTGCTTGGTCCAACTAATATTTATTGAGCAACAATAGTGCATCAGGCAGGCATTGGGTTGCAGAGACACAAATAGGAACCTGAAAACCAGTGCTGTCTCTGCAGTAATCTAGACATTTGTCTAGTACCTAGAAGTCCTGTGCTTGAGAAACTGATATTATTATTTTGCTTATAGTGTGATATCTCCATATTATGATTGGAAAAATGTTGCACATGATTGATTTTGGTTCAATAATTTAATTTCTTGGTTACAGTTCCATAAACAAATTATTTTTATTTCCAATGTTTCAATATCTTAAGAATTAATAAAATGGCCAACATGTTTTGCCTTTTTAAAAATGGAACTCAATATATTAGTTATTTCACTATTTCCCAAAGTAGTTTAAACAGATTTTTTTAAAGTCTCCTCATTCATTTTTCTTTCAAGTTTCCCATTCTTTGGAAGAAATCATGAATATCATTAAAAGGATCTCTCTCTCTCTCTCTCTCTCTCTCTCTCTCTCTCTCTCTCTCTCTTTTCCTCTCTCTCTCTCTCACCGTGTGTGTGTGTGTGTGTGTGTGTGTGTGTGTGTGTGTGTGTTTGTGTGTAGCAAATAATTCAGTGGTTTTAATTCTGAAGCTGGTGAGATCATGTCCTGTTTTCCTTCTGGCCTAAAGGTGCCTTTCATATAGCTTTCATTTTCATATTGACTTTACCCAGGACCTAGTTGGAGGTTCAATCAGTGAAATAAAATTACATTACAATTATTTCTACTTAGAGAAATATGACAGCTAGAATTTTTATGTTAATTAATCTTTGGTTTTTTATTATTGTGTGACTACCTATCATAAATTTCCTTGCAATTCAGTTTTAGTACATTCTATAAATTATTTTAGTTTATTTCGGTGTTAAACCTGACTTGCAAATGGTTAAATTTGCAGAGGCTTTCATGCTCTAAAACCCAGTATGCTCTATATTAACATCTGAAGGAATGGTTTTGATATTCAGAAATAATTGTAATAGCAAGAATAAACCACAATTCACTGATTTCGTGGTCAGATGATATTCTGGTTATCGTGTTAGATTCTATGTAAGTAAATTAGTACATCTTAAACATGATGAACAATAATTCACAAACATACTGATATTTTCCTCGGACTCGGACTAAAGAACAAACAGGTCGCTGCTGTTCTTGTCGAGCGTCCCGCAGCCACATGAGGAAGCTCCTGCTTCCTCACCTGCATACCCAGTTAAGCACCATCTGTTTCCTGTTTTAATGTGATATCTCATAGTTTTTCCAAACCTTTCACATCAGTAAGCACAATCCTAATAGACAGTTAATATAAATTAAGAAGCATGTTTTCATTAAAACAGTGTTCTAGTTTCCTCTCTCGTTCTTATTTTCTGAAATATGTGACACTGCAGTGGCTGCTCCAAATCGGCTTCAATAGTATGAAATTCACCAGATTAATACGGGTTATTTGCAGTGTATGGACTAGACCTGATATTCAAGTGCTGGGTGATGGGCAGGGCAGAAGCACATAACGTCTCACAAAAAAGCTGGGATTTTGAATTTGTGTGGAAGGAAGTGTCTCCCACCTTGCCTTGCTGTCTTCTCTGCAGTATCCTCCCTTCTTGCCCTCCCTGCCCACCCTCAACCCCTGAACCATGTGGAATTATCAAATTACGACTGTCTGAGCAACCAGGTCAGTTGTGAATCCACTTTGTGCACAATCTTTACTGGTCGTTATTGTTTTCATTTGTGACACCTTGACTGGCTGAAGTTGAATCAATCAGTTAATGATGTACACTTTGGTTTCCCATACATTATGGACAATAAATCTGTTTCCCTTGGAAAAGTGGTTTGCTTCTCACAGAATAAATGAATACAGTGATGTGCAAAAGACTCGAACCTTTAGTTAGATTCCAAATACTTTCTTGCCTTCCATTCTTATCAGGATGTGTGTTATTGATGTTATTTATGGAACTTCGCTAGCCAAGAAACTTACTGGTTAACTCATTATGGAGCCTTTTGAATGTGAAACGAATATGAATTTTGAATGTGAATTGTTTATGAATGTCAGACACATTGCTATTATGGAAGACATATAGTATAATTTCTTGTTTCTCAGACTTGGGCATTAAAATAACCCAAAATGTTAGTTAAAACACAGAATTCTGGGTCCTACATCCTCCCAGAGTTTGATTGAGCAGTTGCATCATAAGCCCAACAGTTTGTACTTAGAACAAGTTTGCAGGGAATGCTGTTGTTGCTGGTCCCAGGACCACACTTTGAGAACCACTGGTACATTAGGTAGAGCTCTAAGGATGAAACTGGATTTACCTGTGTTTCAGACCTGGCTCTGCCCCTTAACAGCTGTGTGACCTTGAAAAAGTTATTAACCTCTCAAAACTTCAGTTCGCTCAGCTGTAAAATGATGGTAATACCCACTTCACGGGGTTGTAGTGAGATTAAATCAGATGCTGCATGCAAAATGCTTAGCCCAGTGCCTGGGGTGGGGGGGAAGGCAATTCAATAAATAGCTATTCAATACATGTCAGTATCATGTCCCTGATCTGTCTCGAGGCAAGAATGCAACATGGACCATTTCTGTATTTCTATATTTCACCATATTAATCTGAAGGAGGGATAGGAAGCACAGGCAAGTAAGGTAAGAATGTATGAAGATAGATGAAGACTTCCCAAGAGTTCAATATAATTTGGTTTAAACTCAAAGTAAATTATTCCTTTGATAGTGTGTGGCTCAGAAGCTAGTTGCACTTTATCTTAGCCACTGGAATCCCATTCTAGAATTTTTTCTATTCCACACTCAAGTTAGATGTTAGGTTGATATCCCTTCCCTGTTTAGTTCTGGGAATCTCCAGTCATGAATTATTGTGTTTATTTCGGGGGGGGGGGGCTTTTATTTTATTTTTTTATTAACTTGTTTTATTTTTTGTTTTTTTAATTTACATCCAAATTAGTTAGCATATAGTGCAACAATGATTTAATGTGTTTATTAAATTCAAACTCATCTTCAAATTCACCTAGTAAAGCATTTTGCGAATTAAAAATATAAAAATAACATATGTATTCATATTTGTAACATAATTATAGTAGCGTTGATATTTGTATTTAAATCAGCAAATTTTTATTTTCTCAGTATCAAAACACTTCTTATGTGTGAATTTCAAGATTTTGTATAAACTCATGGAGTTAGAAGAAATCTTAGTGGTTAGTTTTCTAACTAGTTACTACTAGTAAACCTTAAATAGGTCACATGCCTTATAAGAACACAAAATACCACCCAAATGCTTCTAACTAAATCATATTATATTTTCCATTGCCAAATGTATTTTAGTGAAGACAAGGATTCTCATTACCATTTTTGGGTGAGGCCACTGACTTGTAAATGCTATTTCACATGATACAAATAATTAGAGACAAAGGCAGAAGTGAAACCAAGATGTATTGAATCCAAGCAAATTTTCCATTAGCAAAATTAGCTTAGGTGTGAAAAACTATGCTGTGAAATTGTTAAGCAATAGATTTGTGATCCATTCAGTCACTTAGCAACCATTTACTGAGTACTTACTACGTGCCAGTAAAGGAACCAGATATAGAACTACTATACCACCCCTATGATGTCAAGAATAACTTAGATCTCTAGCAAGTCCTGTTGGGTTTTCATTAACTGTATCACACACAGAATCTGTGCTTCCAAGTTAATATTTGCAACCACAAGTGAAACTAGGATCATCTTCAAAAATAAAATACTGAAAACCCACTTTAAAAGTTGTTTCATGAATAAAAGCTGAGCATTTATTTTATCAAAGTCTATACCCTAAAGTAACAATATTTGCAAATACACAGCCAAAAGTATATCTATAGATATTTATATGCAGTTATTTCCTGAATTATAAAATGTGGTCACTGGACAAGCTGATTATTAAGATCCCTTCCATTTTTAATATTCTTTTCCTAGGATTAAAAGGGTATTGTGTATTATGTTGATTTGCCACGTTTTGGTCTTAATAAATGTTTGTATTTATTATAAGCTTCACTTTCCATAATTTTTTCAGCAGAATTGATATCAGAAGCTCTATGATACTAAAATGTATAAATGCAGCTAATATTTTGAAAATGACATATAAATGGTCATATGGTATAAAGCCTTGCTGACTTCTTCTACTTAGCAAAATAAGTTTGATGCTCATCCATGTTGTTGCATATGTCAGTAGTTTGTCGCTTTTTATTGCTTAGTAGTCTAAGCACATAGTATTCTATTACATTGATGTAGTACAATGTTTGTATCCATTCATCAGTTGGTAAACTTATGAGTTATTTCCAGTTTGGGACTATGGCAAAAAAGCTTCTGTTAATTTGTACATAGACATCTTTGTGTGGACATGTTTTCATTTATCTGGACTAAATACCTAGCAGTGAGATTATTGGGTCATATGGTAAGTAATTGTTTACCTTCATAAGAAAATTTTATAAAGTTGCTATAGCACCAGCAATATATGGGAGAAAAGAGTAAGGAATAAAATGTGACATTCTCAAATTGTACTTCTATCTATATAATCATAAGTATTATTGTGGTATTTAAGCACATTAAATGTATTTGGATACTAGTTCATTATATTATCATACCATAAGAACATAGTGTTACTTATTTTATGTAAAAAAAAATTATCATTAGTCTTTAGTTGTTCTTTTCCACTGCCTACATTTAACATTTTTCTTTTTCTAATTGTTACTGTGCCCTCACACCCAGAGTGGTTATTTTTAGTAAAGGAACGTCTTATTATCATGATTAAAGTATTTTTGAAGATTGTTTTCATATCAAGGATGATAGGAAGAGAGGGAATCAAGGAAATTTATACTGAAAAGTCAGGGCCAAGAAGAATGGGAATGTGTCTTTCCCAATATCACAATGTGTAGACAAGAGAGTAGAGACTTCTGGCCAAGACTGGACCAGAATTATGCATGAATGGACCATCAGAACTAGAGACTTGAAATGAAAAACAGAAACCATGTTTTAAAGTCAAACAGGAGTCAAAGAGCCAAGGGGGAAATGATGGCCAGGGGTATTGTGAGTGGGAAGTACAATAGGCAATGGCTGGGCAAATTTTAGAGAGAAGAGACTGACACCCTCAGTTCAGTTTCTTCACATTCTTTGCATGCATGTGTATGGTTGGTCAAGGTGATTCAAAGAGACAAAGTGGACACTTGAAGAAAGCAGATACTTCTAACATTTAAAGACAGTGTATTTTCTACTCAAATGTGTATTGCATATATTAATTTAGTTCTAAGTGAGGTTTGGAAACCACCCAAGGTCCCTGTGTCTACACAAATCAGTACTTCTTTATTCATCACTGTCAGCCTATAAATCTCATAAAGATAAAACCCACTGCTTTATGTAAATAGTTCCTATATGACGTTTAGGTTATAATGGTTTTAAGTATTTGGTAATTCAAGGTTTCAAGACATAGCCTTTCCCCTTGTTCAGAATCTCCTTTTATAAGCGTCTCCTCTTTGAATATATAACTTCAAGTTCAGACTTCTAGACGGCCACTACAGAAGCAACAAGCTGACATGCCCTGGGACTAGAAAGTGGCAGGAATATAAGTAGAAATGAGAGGTGTGCTGGTGGCCGCCCACTCTAATAAAGCACCCTTGTGGTCCCTGTGCAGGGACAACTGAGACCCACCTATGACTGCCCATGACTGAGATTTTTACTGTTCTCAGGCTCAGAGGTAGGAGAAAGCCAAGAGCTTGGCAACCAAGCATGCTTGGACTAGCTGGATCCATCCCCCTGGCCCCAATGACCCAATTTATGTATCTGGGTCTCTTTCATCTGCTTTCATGCTTGAGTTGATTTCTGCAGAAGAAATAGATTTCCCCCAAATTGGGCTCTTTTACTGATACTTTTCCCAGAGAGTAACAGAGAGAGTAAAGTAATAGATGCATGTGGTTGGGTCTCATGTATATTTCTGAGTGTGAATCACCATTGGCTATGACTTTTGCCAGAATTCTCTGATTGTCACTGTCTGCTTTTTGGGCTCCCCAAACAGTCTTCTCCACCCAGCTGTCCTGATGGTTGTCTGTTGTTTTCTATCACCAGCTGTAGTAGGTCTGATTATTTATCCAGATCTCAACTATCTCCACTCTATCTTGTTCTGGTGCTAACTGAGCCATGATACTAACAAAAGGAAGGATGTGTGTGATTGTCTATGTGTGACAAACTGTGTGTGTGAATGTGCGTGTACATTTTGGGAGGGAGGGTGCATGAGATAAGGTAGAAGAGGAAAGACTTAGTAGATCCAATTTTAGGGGCGCCTGGGTAGCTCAGTTGGTTAAATATCTGACTCTCAATTTCGGCCCAGATCATGATGTCCTGGTTCATGGGTTTAAGCCCCACATGAGGCTCCACACTGGTAGTGCAGAGCCTGCTTGGGATTCTCTATCTCTCCCTCTCTCTCTGCCCATTTCCTGCTCTCTCACTCTCTCTATCAAAATAAACTTTTAAAAAAAATATATAATTTTGGAGGGAGAGACAGATTGGGAGGAAGAAAGAAAGCAAGAGAGCCTGTAACGATGGTATAAAATAGATGCTCAATAAACAGATAAATGAATACAGAAACAAAAACAAAAAGGAATAGGAAGAAGAAGAGTCTTTAAGAAAAATATAGGGAGAAATATAGCTAAAGAAGAGTAAGAACCATGGGGCACCTGGGTGGCTCAGTCGGTTAAGTATCTGACTTCAGCTCAGGTCGTGATCTCATGGTTTGTGAGTTTGAGCCCTGCAGTTTGAGTGCTGACAGCCGACAGCCAAGAGCCTGGACCCTGCTTCAGATTCTGTGTCTCTGTCTCTCTCTGCCCCTCCCCTTCTTGCACTCACTCTGTCTCTCTCTCAAAAATAAATAAACATTAAAAAACATTTTTTTACAAAGAAGAGTAAGAACCTGAGAAAAAGAGAAAACCAAGTCAGTGATGTGAATGGCATGCACTGAACTGAGAAGGGCAGTTCAGTATTATTATATTAATAATTATTATGATAACTAGTATTATTATAATAATAATTACTAAATGAATATTTAAATTCAATTTGTAATTTTCCTGCCCGTAATTTATAGAATTCGATCTTAAATTATATTTCTATCGTTAACTAGAACATAAGCTGACTTCTAGTAGAGATGTTGACTGTGCATTGTTAAGATGTGTGACTACTTCTTAACTGGAGTCAGGGTAAGGCAGCCTTCTTTTTTGATGTATAATTTATATGTTTTTTAATGTTTCTGTGAGCAAGTCTGTTTTGAGGAAAAGGAGGAAAAATATATCAGATAAGTCTGCTCACCTTTTGTTTTACAGAAAGATATTCATGTGATTTTTTACATAGTTTGAAAACTGGAGAAGTTTCCATTCTGTTTCTTCTCCAGGATGAGGTCGTTATTTAAAAAGACGCTAAGCTGAGTAGCAAGAGGTAGCAAGAGATTCTACTACAATGTGCCTGGTTTTGAGAATAGGTCCCTTAAGCTCTACCCCCTGGAACGAATCTATCTAGAGGCTCCCTTTTTATTTCAGGACATGCAAAGGCAATACCTGAAGAATAAAGGTGTCAATGTCATTAGGAAATTCCTATTCATTTTCAATTCCTGACATCTACCTCACAGACATTCTGAGTAGACAAATCAATTCTGGTTTGAATCTCCCCTACTGAAAGTTCAGCCCGGTGTGTGTAAGTCACGTTGTGTCTTGCTTTTTCACGCATCATCTCCAATAATCAAGATCCTGAAATCAGAATTTCACTGGTGATTTTTGATGCAGTGCAAGGCAGGCAAGAGGAGAGATCTTCCCCAGCTGAGCTATACTGGTGTATCAAATGTGTATTGTTAACAAGATTTTGTCAGTCAACCACAGCCTGCTAACATCACACGTGCCATAGGAAGATTTCCATGTGCCCTGCTGCACTCACACCCTCCTGTGTGACTGTACTTAAAGGGGGCGGAGTTGATTGCACTTATCAGGAATCACCTTCCTAGCCATAATGGAACTGCAGAGGTTGGTCATAATTAGGACATCTCTTCATAAATAATAATCATCCTCACTTAGCATCTTTCAACCAAGGATCTTCTCCTTATGCACGGTTCTCATCCCATTCCTCCAGAGAAGGTGATGTGAAAGAAGAAACCTACAAAAATGTGAAAGTGAGTCAAGAGTTCCAGTTCCTAGTTTTCTGAGCCCATACTGGTATTTAAACTTCCAGGGTTTTGTCCTTGTCCTGAAGGATATAAAATGATATGAATCAGGAACAGGAAGATGGGGAGTAGAGATGGTTTTGCCTGGCAGAATAAGAAATTAGGATGAATAGAGAAAATTGGGGTATGCTGTGGAGAAATATGCTTTCTACTTCCCCTTTCTTCTTTCTACTGACTGGAATGCAGATGTAATGGCAGGAACTGAAGCAGCTATATTAAAACGTGAGATGAAAGTCATGCACTGGGTATGGCTGATCAACTACATAGAAGGAGCCTGGTTCTGCACACTGAGATGTCCATATCAGCCCTCAATTGCTTATGCTTGGGTTGTTAAATAAGAGGAACAAACTTTTATCTTGTTCAAGTAACTATATTTTGGGGTTTCTTTTTAACCCTAAATTGTCCTAATTAATGCACAGTTTCTTTTACTCAAACATAAATTTTTCAGAGTCTCAATGCTGCTTCTCTGAAATATTTACTGGTTTTCAGGTTCAAGGAATGTTGTTATTCTAAACATCCTGCTCATTTGGGCTCATTTCCTCTTTATGGTTCACTGGTCTGTCTCCTCAAATGTCAGCTTGTCTGTATGGCCTTCTCTGATTCCCTGAGTTAGTTGTAACCGTAACACTACTAGAGTAGGGACAGGGTTGTGATTATAGCTTTGCACATGTGCCTCTACCCCTGTGCTCATCCCATTCAGAGTCTGGCCCTTGATAGGTACTAAGTAAACATGAACTCTTGTTAAATAAATGATTTCTCCAGGTTCAGTGGACTTACCTTTCTCTAAATAAATGATTTCTCCAGGTTCAGTGGACTTACCTTTCTCTAAATTCTCATTTTCTCCAGTTTTCTCTACCACAAAATTTAGCACACTTTGATATTTTTTATGTGGTAAGGCTTTCCAAAGATTTTGGTTGTTTATTTATATAGTCCAGAGTTCTCAGAAATAAACAGCTAGCAGTCATGGATTTAGCCTGCCCCCAAGGGATCAAAGGTAAAATTAAAGATTATTCTTCACTAATCATTATTCCACAGTCACCTTAAAGTGGTAAGCCAGTATCATTTCAAGGGCCTGTTTTATAGGTAGTGTTGTTTGTCTTTTTCACAATTCATTCACTGAACAAATATTTATTGAGCACCTAATATATATATATATATATATATATATATATATATATATATATATATATATGAGACATTGTTTTAGGTGCTTAGGATGCATTTGAGAAGCAAACAAAGATCACTGCCCTCATGGAACTTTATATGCTAGACAGAAATTGCTTTTTAAATTTAACTTCTTTTAATAAAACATATATATTTTTATGTGAATAGTTTTAAATAACGGAATAGGATTCAGTATCTTCATACACCATGAGATTTCATAAATTATGTATTTGGTTACATAGACAATGGAAAAGCATGATGTAAAATACTTGTCTAGGTCTAAGGTCTAGGTCTAAAGACTCATGAACTATTTTTTTTAAGTTTATTTATTTTGAGAGAGAGAAAGAGAGAGAGCGAGCTTGAGTGGGGGAGGGGCAGAGACAGAGTGAGAGAGTGAAAGCCAAGCAGGCTCCACGTGGTCAGCACGGTGCCCCCACATGGGGCTCACAAATCATGAGATCATGATCTGAGGTACAATCAAGAGTCAGATGCTTAACCGACTGACCAACCCAGGCGCCCCTCATAAACTATTGAATGTATAATTTACAAGGCATTTCAATTAAAGGTAGACACGAGACTGTCAAATATAGTAAAAGGACTTCTCACTTTGAGCCCTGTCACCTGCAACAGTATATTTCAGTTGATTACTTATAAAAATAGGGATTTAGAATTAAGATATTTGCAGAACTTCAGGTTGTGGTGATACCAGTCCACCTTTGAGATGATGGTTTAAGTCTTCCTCCAACACACCATATGAGGCCAACCATTATTCACTTTATTACTTTGATAAAAACCATAACTTTAATTAGGAAAGGAATCATTTTGGGGTGCCTTGATCTCAGCTCAGGTCATGATCTCACAGTTCGTGAGGTCTAGACCCACACGGGCTCCATGCTGACACTGTGGAGCCTGCTTGGGATTCTCTCTCTGTCTCTCTCTGCTCCTCCCCCACTATCTCTTTCTCTCTTAAAAAATAAATAAATAAACATTAAAAATAACTTTAAGAAATTTATTAAAAATTAAGGAAACAATTTTAAGAAAATTACCTAAAGTTATCTTAGAAATATGTCCACTGTTAAGGCATTAATAGGTTAACCTGGAATTGTTAAAAAAAAAAAGGTTAAATAATTTATCAGCAATAATTTTGTGTTTAAAAGGCAGAATTTGTGAGAAGTGGCTTTGAGCTTCCTGTGGTATGTCATTTTACAAATAAATACATCTGGAAAGATTAATAATGTAATGTTTTTAAAAGATAAAAACGTAGAATCTCTCTTTTTTATAAGCATGGTTGATATGAGTAACTAAATATCAATTTCCTCTAGATGCATTTTTCCATGGAACAAATCACTTTTTTCCAGCAGAATACCTCTTGTAGCAGTCACATAATGAAAGTGTTTCCCAACAGATATCCATCTCTGAGAGCAGATTTTATTTCTCTGCCTGATTTCCAAAAATGCAATCTGATTTCATGAGGACGTAGGCCAATGGACCAATAAATGACTGTTGTAAGCACATATCAAGAAATAGTCACAACTTGTGATGCAAAATCTGCCTTGTACTTCTCATTTCTTTCCATCCGAGAGTTGTAATTCCAATACCATGCCATGTACATGGATTGAGTGCAAAGATCAGCCCCAGGCAGGTTTAAATAAAACATTGACATTTTGAAAAATGATCCAAGTGTTTCCTTTTTTCACCTTCTATGTTTTTTTACTTTGCTATTTCAGGTAGTATCAAGAAGGAAATGCTTTTTTTTTAGACTGTGTCTCTAATCATTGAGTAGATTTCATACTCTCCAGGGTATAACAGTGCAATGACAATTTGTAAACCATGAAAGATAAAGTTGTAGAATTGGGGAAAGTTGGTTTTTACTTCATCATACTGTCTTCCTTCCTTGGAAACTGAACCTGGGAAACCAATTCTGTGTGCTCATGGGCTGAAGCTCTGTGTGTGTGTGTGTGTGTGTGTGTGTGTGTGTGTGTGTGTGTAATTGTCACCACATACATAACCTATCAGCCATTATTGAAGGTAATTTCAAGACATACAATTGAAGACTGTGATTTCCTTTTATTCCAACTTTCTAATTTTATTAGGATTTTATTATGAATGTTTTGATAGTACACACATATTTTACAGCACACCTCGTTGTTCTTAAGAGATAAGTAAATTTACTGTGACACTGTATTAGCAGGGACTGTCTCCTTGTCAGGGAACTGGTAGATGGGGTAGCATATTCCGAGAGACTACAGCCACTGCCTCTGACCTGAAAACAGATATATTGGATTTAGTTTGTTGGACATAAGTTAATTATCAAGTTTCATCATATAAATTGTCTTCAAAGAGAAAAGGCAGCAGGATGGCTCATTACTGCAGAGTTCCTTGCTCGACTTCATCGAAGCCCTTGCTCGCTGATGCCAAGAGCCACAGCCTCTGATGGAGACTTTAATTCATGGCGATACTGCAATGCAGTTCATTTCAGGATCTCTATTGTTGTGTCGCTAAGGGTTCATTCTTCTCAGTAATGGGAATGGCTCTGCTCTATAGGAGGTTAAACATACAGAACCCTAGTGGCTTGCATGATTTCTGACTTCAGAATAGTGCCTGGCACACAGATGATGTGAAAGAAGCTGTCTGTTTTTTTTTTCCAGCAGGCAATAGCCGCTTATGTAGAGTTTTCCCCCAAATGCTTTATGAGATGAAGGCCAGACACACACTTATACATGCATACACACAACTCGAATAAAAAAATTATACAAAAGATTCCAGGCTTGTCTCACGCTGAAGAGATCAAATCATCAGCACAGCTAATCATCAGGTTCCTCTGGAAGTATTCCTTCAAGAGGGGATTTTCGTGTAAAAGTTTTATGCTTGTTTGTTTAAAGCTTTAGTATAAATTTGCAGGTGATGAGAGCAACCTTCACTCTGATAAAAGAACAGGCCAAGCTACTGATTGGAGAAAATTACATGAAGTTTTTTAATCAAAGTCTCTATGGTCTACTGTCTGATTTTCTAGGCCAGATGTCAAATGTTTTTCACTGATGTCGATGTTGAAGTAATCACTAAACCAATTCCAAGACGAGTAAGTGAGACGGTAATAATGTTTCATTTCAGTCTTACATAAGGTCTCTTCCCCAGCCATGAACAAAGTAACAGGACTTCTCTGATTCAATATAATTACATAAACTATTACTTTGAATTTTTTAAATAGTTTCAGCTCTTTGCACTGTGTGCCTTCCTTATGAATATGTGACTATGGCATGTTTCTAATTGCCTCAGCAAAATTGTGAAACAACCTGCAATTACCAATTTGTTAATATTTTCAAGATTTACATTTAATTTAAAATGGAATTAAACATCTATTATTTAACATATTTAATGCAGGGTGTTTTTACTTGCAACAAGAATAACCAATCATTAAAATAAAAAAAAAAAACAACCTAGAGCTTTCTAGAAAAGCAGATCTTCTGTTGTTTGACATGCCAGGGAAATGAGTTGCTCATCTGATATACACTGTGATTTTTCTATTCTTTCTTTTTTTTGAATCAGCAAAGCAGTCTGGATGGGACACAGAAATTAGACCAAAAAAATGTTGAATTTCTGATTCAGAGTTTTTGGAAATTACATATGAACACATAATACTGTTTTCTATGTTTTTCATTGACACGAATCTCCTTTTTCTGGAAACAGCAATATTATAGAAGACCATTTTAGTTAAGAGGACAAATACTTCCTCAAAGGTATTAGAAATCAATATTGCGATATTTTGAAAATTCCTGAAAGAATGTGCCATCCTCCCCCCCCCCCCCAAAGATACAATTCAGCCTGATGAAATTCCACTGGCATTGACCTCTCCTGCGGTGGCACCTGGTTTCATTCTTAGAATTCCCCACCTCCTTCTCCTGTCCGTGGTATCATTAGCCTAAGAGAATTAAAATACCTAGAGACAGCAGATACTTTAGTCTCTTCTGAGTAGGAATGTCTTTGAAACTAAGGAAATAATCAGGAAAAAAAAGAAGCGAAAATAGCTTAAGAGAATTAAACTGGTTTTGGAAATGGTATTAGTAGCCGTGGATGGGACCTCAGAAGGGCTCCTGGCAACTCATACGACAAACCCCTGATCCCTGACAATGTGATCAAAACATACCTACCTCAAAATATGCCTACTTCAAACATCTATCCATCTAATCCGTGTATTTCTCCCAAATATTGAACTTTCTCTTCAGGTTTTTTGGATGAATAAAAAATTCCCCATTTCATTTCTGTTATTTTTCTTGTCTTCATTTTTCACTAGACTGTTGATAAGGCTTTGGTTTTTATTTACAGGTCCCCTTGAATCTCAGTGCCTTAAAATAACAATTACTTTACTATTTTCTCTCAGCGTTCTGGAGGTTGACTGTGACTGTGTTCACCCAGACAGTTCTTGATTGGTGCATGGGGCTGGGTCATTACAAAGTCTTTCTCAATCACATATCTGGTGGTTGATGCATTGACATGAGACTTTAGCTAGGACTGAGACCAAAGCTCATGTGACCTGAGCTTTCTCACATCAGACAGGAAGTAGAAGCTTCCAGTTTCTTGAGCCCTGGGCCCTAACACACACAAAATGACTTCTACTACACTCTATTGGTCAAGCAGTTACAGAGCCGAAAATCAAGGAGAGGGGACACAGACCCCACTTCCTAAGGGAGGAATATCAAAGAATTTTGCGTTAGTTTTGAAAATACTTTATTGTCTTTTTACCTCCAGTATATAACATAAATTGTTAAATGCTTAATGTATGTAGATGACTGAAATAACTAAAGAAATTAAAGCAAAATGTAATAATGATCTAATTTAGGTTAGAATAAATGTCAATTGATAAAAGAGGACAGGTGCAAGAGATTTGTAGAGAGAAAAACAAAACTAAGAATGGAAGGCTCTAAAATATATCAGAAGTGACTGGCTCACATTACTTGGATAATTTGGGTGCCATTATCTGTAACAGACTTGATGTTTCAGAAAACAGCAGAACATTAGAATCACCTAGAAGTAGGTTTGGATCTCTGCTTCACCAGTGACTTCGTGCATGCCAACTCACATTTCTGAGTCTCAGCTAAATAATATTCATAAGTGAGGATAGTAATAGGTAACTTCCAGAGTTGATGGGGGAGGTTAGAAATCATGCCCGGTAACTGTTCAACACACAATAAGTGATGGCAATATAAGCAGTCCAACGATTCAAAGAGAACAATTAGTGAATTTCTTAGTATACATCAATATCTTTTGAATAATATTTTTTATTAAAATATCTAGATTCATTTTGTGTTATTTTAATTTATTAATTCATTAAGTCTTTAGTAGTCTGTGATGAGAGGCTTAATCCTCTGATTTCAATGGGTATATGTGTTGCGTTCTGTGCATCTTATCAAATATTGGGCTTGAATTCCATATATCATTATGAATTGTCAACACTATCTAAACCTGAATTTGCTAAACCTCCTTACAAATATTTGCTGCCTTAAATATTCTTTATCTGTTTTGACCTCTTTCACAATTTTGTATATTAATTATGCTTAACCAGAACGTTTTTGTTTTATAACATATTTATTCAAAACATATGTAGAAGACCAATGCTTCAGAAACAATTAGAAATCATTAATCTTATTACTGTTTATTCAAATAAGTTATCTTCCAAATTTTTAAAATAAAGAAATAGCATTTTTATGGTAGGAGAAGAGCTTTGCATGGTCTTTCCTTCTTCACATCTACTAGACATATTCTGATGCAGAGAAAGGGAGGTATAGTCAGTGGAACTTATTCAAGAATTTCAGCAACTCAGAGCTTGTTTCATATGCACAAGCCCTATATTATTTATTTAATATCCAAAATAGACAATTTGGGTGAATATTAATATATGCAAACTAAATCCATTGTCAATTCAGGTTTTTAAAAAATTATAATAGTCATTTTGGGAAGAAAGGGGCAATGCATTCCATGGCGTTTTTATAGAGCTACTGACTGCCTTCAAGAGTATATAGAAACCATTATCCTTGCCACAGTGCAGGTTACTTTTTAAACTTAAAAATAAAATCTATAGACCATGTTGAATAATCTCTCTTGCAAGACCATCATCCTAACTGCATTGAAACACTGAGATAAGATATTCAATGGGTATGAATGCTCTTTACTTATCATTGAGCTTAAAAAAAGGCTCATGTAACTAGATTCACATTTTATGCTGAACGGGGCTCCATTTTTAATTCCCAAGGCCATTGATGGATGAAACACAAAAAAGATGAATTTGTAGCCAGTAAGTCAGATGTTTATAACTTCTGAAAGAGCAGATTCAGAACACTCAAAAAGTTAGAATGAATATGGAGATTTCCTCGATTCCATGTGAATCAAGCAATTGTGATACACAACTACTTTAATATAATGTTTTCCTATATCTTGTTTTCAAGAAAAGAGAAAAATTATAACCGCAAGACACAATTTCTACTTGACTTCTTAAGTGATAAACATAAGAATATTTATTAATTGATTCTAAGCTTGTGAAGACATTCGAAGGCAGCATGTTTGTGTCCAAAGCAAAGGTCTTGGAATAAAAATTTGTGAGTTAAGTTCCCTCTATCTTTTGGGGGCAGGTTTGGGTTTTTTGGCTTGTCTGTTGGCTTTCACAAAATGGAGACACTGTAATATACCAGTAAGTTTTTGTGAGCATCTCTAAGTTAACAAATGAGAAAGGTCCTGACAGTTCTTGCCCATGGTAGACTGCAAACAAATGTTAATTTCTTGCTTGCTCTACATCGGATGGTGGGTATTGCTGCTGTTCTCTATCTTTGTGCACACCAGGAGCATAGCGTGTCCCCATCTCCTTGAAGTCAGGAAAGACCATACGACTTCCTTTGTACAGTGAAATGTGAGTAGATGTATGGTTGGCAGAAATGACATATGTCACTTAGGGGAAGAAGCATTTAATTGCTGATATTCCACTCTCTTGTTCAAGCTTCACCCTGTTAAGGTGATAATGAAAGAAAATGTGTTAATAACAGGTTTCAGAAGTTTAAAGCTACCTGGAATGATGTGCTAACTCATGGGAATGACTACCCTTGAGAGTTACATGGGCTTGAGATGGTCTTTGCATGAGCTAAAAATAAATCTTTGATATTGTAAAGTACTTACTTTTGAGGATTATTTGTTACCAATATAAGCTAGTCAATCTTGAACTCATTTACCTAATTTAATTTTTCACTTATATTTCACATATCTCATTGTATATTCACTCACTATTTAGAAGAAAAAATAAAATGTTTCACTGTGTATAAAATAAAAACTGAAGAACATAGGTGTGCTACCTGAAGAAATTTATGCTGAATGGATTTTATTCCTTCAATATATTTTGTTTACAGATGACTTAGTACAATTTAAAATATAATTATTCTAAACTCTCTTCTGTCTTTTGGATTTCTAACTATATATCAAGGCATGTAAATAGTTTTTTATTGTTTTTTAAATTGAATGTAAATAGTTTTAAAATAATTATTATGGATCCCTTATATGAGAAAAAAAAATTTGTTTCATGTTTGAGATTTTGGAAATCCAAATTTTGAAAGCAAAATCTTAAAATGTTTTGAAAATCATCTTAAATTGAGTCATGATTTAAAGACTATAGAAGTATAACACTTAAGGTCTGGAAAGAATCTGACATATATTTTGACCCCAGATCCCATTTTCCACTTTGAAAATCCAGGAGCCCAAGGTATTTAGTGACTTGTCCCAAACTGATTTTATAGGGATACTCCTCTGCTAAGAATCAACGTTCATGGTCAGTCTATTTCTTAGGATGTAACGTCAAAATTTCTTAGATTGCATTTAACCTCAGATGACTATTACCACAAACTGATCTCACAACTATGCTAAACAGCTCGCCATTTCCTGAGCAAGATAAACTCATTCCTTCCTTTATGTCTTTGCAAATGCACGTCTTTATGCTCAGCCTAGAATACCTTCCCAATTTACCACCCCGGCAAACTCCTGTTTAACCTGCAAGACACAGCACAAGCACTTCTGCCTCTATTGCTGCCAAATGCTGTTTTTAGATGATCCTATTTATGTGATCTGAACATATTTCATATTTACTCATATTACTATGTAGTTAATTCATGATAAATTATATTGCTGTTTCCGGTGTTTTGTTTTCTACTATATAAAGAGAGTTCTTTATCATTACTCATTGCCCTGTAGTTCACAGGGACTTACTAGGGGAAGAATGTATTCTCTTGCTCTGTTGACACCAAGTTTGGCCATATGACTTGCTTTAGTCAATAGAATTTGAAGAGAGTTTCCATATATCACAAAGAAGACATTTCCCCCCATTTATATGTTAAAAGAATGGCACGTGTCAAATAGGGGCTTCTCTTTCAGTCTTAATTCTGGACTGAAAAAGATGTGGCCCAAAGCCAAAGCCAACCCCTAAGTACAACAGTTAATATTTAATGTGAGAAATACAGTAAGATACCGAGATTTTGAGAGTTCTGTAACTGCAGCATTATTTAGTAAAAGCTGATATACAGTTGTTTATGCAGTTTCCCTGTTTCTGTTAAAATAAATATCTTAAGGGCAAGCATTATATCCCATTAGTTTTTATGTTCCTAACTTCTTGATCAATTTCTGATAGAGTAGGAGCTCAATGTTTTGTGCAGGACTGGATGGAGTTTTGTTGCATGATGCTGCAGCTCTACTTTCTAAGGATTTTTATCTTTTAGAGATTTAGAATCTGAATCAAGTTACAGTGATACAGAAAAATGAAGGAAAAAGATTTATACACAGAATAAGAAGGTTGCAGAGACACATACAGAGAAAGTAAAATTATTTGCACTATGTTCTGGTCATTTAACTTTTTTTTTTTTTTAACATTTATTCATTTTTGAGAGACAGAGAGAGACAGAACACGAACAGGAGAGGGGCAGAGAGAGAGGGAGACACAGGATCCAAAGCAGACTCCAGGCTCTGAGTAATCAGCACAGAACCTGACAAGGGGCTTGAACCCACAAACTTTGAGACCATGACCTGAGCCAAAGTCGGACATTCAACTGACTGAGCCACCCAGGCGCCCCTGTTCTGGTCATTTAAAAACTACAAAGAAATCAAGTATAAATTTCTTGTTGGGGGTTGAAGAACAAGGGGAATAGGACTTGGACTTCAAGGTTGAGATAAACTGGGTCCAGTAGAAATCATTAATCTCTTTCTGATCAATCTAGGATGGATTTATGGAGGATATGGATTTTTAGGAGTCATCTGTAGAACAAAGAGATACATGGTACTAATAAAAGGCAGAAGAATTCACATAGTTTTAATGAGCAAAATAAGATATTTTTGCATAAATTTCATATTCTACACAAATGTAAAAAGAGTAAGGTAAAATAAGATCATATGATATACTTTTTATCATTTTCTAGGAATATTTTCCTGTTAATTTTCTAGTTTCATTACTCCAGCAGAAACAATTACCAAATATGAATTTAAAAATCCAGTGTCTTAAATCAGACTTCAATTTTCTAAGAAAAAGCACATATTTGTTTCTCTTAAGAGTTTTTCTAAAGCAGGTTATCCTATCTGTACTGTACTGTTTAATTCATGTATTACATTTTAAAAGGTGGAGCCCTGTTTATTTAGAGCACCTACATGTCAAAATTAAGTAAAATGTACTTTTATCTATTTCTATTCTCTTCACTCATTTTAATGATTTGAAATTTAATCATTAAAATGTTTGAAATAATTTAGGCGTGAATCAGTAGCCACTCAGTAGAGATTCTGATCAATTAGCAATTTCGCAAATCTTGCAGTAGGAGATGATGCTGAAATTTACTAAGATATATATATAACTGGACTAAAGAATACATTTGTAGTTAAGCCAACACAGTCTCACCCCTGAGAGAGTCTCACCCATGGCTTAGTTTTTTCTTATTTAGGATTGTGCGGATCAGAATCAAGGCAGTCTGCATGAAGTGTACTGATATGTATTTTAGGAACTGTTGCATGACTTACCAAACTGATAAGAAAAATCATTAGGAAATGATATAATGTGCTCCTAAGAGTCCATTTGTGAAAGTTACATAGATAGGAAATCAGATCTCATGCTTAGCCAACGTTACATCATGTGTCATTCCAATAAACCTTATAGAAGAATTTCTGGGATTCTGATGAGAATCTATTGGTCATGTTTATACAGATATCTACCATGTCACTCTGGGAAAAATGACATATTTATGTATAGAAGTTCTATTTAGAAGATTCTCAATTTTAATTTCTTTCATCTACTTGAAAATGTTGAGTTTCTTTGCCCAAACATATATCACCACAATTCTTTCTCTAGAGGAAATAGCCCCTCCCTTACATATTTGATTATTTCTATGCCTAATGTTAGCATTTACTTGGATTTTCAGAAATTTGGATTTCTTCATATGGTTCACTTGTGATTTATTTACTGGTGTATCATTTGATTCACACATTTCATGTTTCATAACTGAAAGTGCTCCTTTTATGGGTTCAAAGTTAGACTTTGGGACAAAATGACATTACAATATACAAAAGCTTCATTTTGAAGATGGAGAATATGAGGCTATTTGGTGTATGTGTGTATGAGTGTGTGTGTGTGTGTGTGTGTGTTTATGTATGTGTGTGTGTGTGTATGTGTGTGTGTGTGTGTGTGTGTGTGTGTATATATATATATATATATATATACATATATATATATATATATATACATATATATATATATATATATATGTAAACTCATTTGAGAAGTTGCTATTGATGTATAACCCCAAATCCACCATGGGGCAATTATGGAATCCTACAATTCTCACATTACATTCAATATCTCTATGCCAGATTTTTTTTTTTTACTTTAGAGAAGAGTGGGTGGAAGAAGGGCAGAGGGAGACAGAGAGAGAGAGAGAGAGAGAATCTTAAGCAATTTCCATGCTCAGCATGGAGCCTGATGCAGGGCTTGATCCTATGACCCTGGGATCATAACCTGAGCAGAAATCAAGAGTTGGATGCTCAACAAACTAAGGCACCTAGGTGACTCTATGCCAGATTTATTAAGCACAAATGGTTTCATAGAGAAAAAAAAAATAAAATGTAATAGTATATTGCTTCTAGTGAAGTAAAAAAATGCTATAATTAAAACATAACTCTGTATTATTTCTGAATTATTCTCATTGTAATTATTATACTAAATATTTCTGTTTACATTCTTCTGAAAAAATCTGAGAAAAAGTCCATTGGATTTTTCTCATAACTGAATTGTCCAAATTCATTGCTGTTTATATAAACACATAACCAAACAAACAAACCACCAAACAAAAATGTCAGGCTGCTGGACACCATGTCATAATTGTACCAGTGTGCTGGTACAAGAAATTGGCAAAAAAAGCATTTCAAGTATTAATTATTATGTCATACATGGTACCATTTTTAACCTTAAACTAAAAATTGTCCAGGGGCACCTGGGTGGCTCAGTCAGTTGGCCGTCCGATTTCAGCTCAGGTCATGATCTCATAGCTTGTGAGTTCTTGCCCTGCGTCAGGCTCTGTGCTGACAGCTCGGAGTCTGGAGCCTGCTTTGGGTTCTGTGTCTTCCTCTCTCTCTGCCTCGCCTGTGCTCATGCTCTCTGTCTCTGTCTCTCTCTCAAAAAATGAATAAACATTAAAAAAATTAAAAAAAAAAATAAAAATTGTCCAAATTATCCCATGTGTTAACTATTAGCATGTAATGTACAGGAAAACTGGATAGTCATTAAATTTAATGTAAAAATTTATTCTAAAAATTTAACTTCCTTGTTTTATGTGTGTTTATATGGGGTTATATGTGTGCATGCATATGAAGTTGTAAATTTTTAAAAATAAATTGCTTAAACCAAGTAAGATGTTTAATCACGTGAAACAAAAAATAACCAAAACAAGAATTCTTTTTAAATTAATGAACATTTTCTAATTTTTTTTTACATTTATTTATTTTTGATAGAGACAGAGCACAAGTGGGGGAGGGGCCGAGAGAGAAGGAGACACAGAATCCAAAACAGGCTCCAGGCTCCAGGCTCCAAGCTGTCAGCATGGAGCCTGATGCAGGGCTCGAACTCACAAACCATGAGATCCTGACCTGAGCCAAAGTCGGACACTTAACCCACTGAGCCACTCAGGCGCCCCTTAATGAACATTTTCTGATGCAGTATGCAGTCCAGAAATTGTTCTTTTCTTTCTAAAAACCAAAGCAGTTCATGCTACACCCTGCGTATTCTAAAATTCCCTCCACACGCAAGTGCGCGTGCACACACACACACACACACACACATAATATAGCAAGTAAGCAGTTTTGCAGATTGGGAATAGTGGAATTCCTTAAAGTGCAAAATTTATACATATCTATTCAGTAGTTTCCTCTGAAAAGAAAATAAAACAAGAAATGAAAACAAACAATGTAATTGCCACTACATAAATGATTTAATGAGAATTCTCTATAATACATACGGGTTTTGAGCAATTACCAGTGGAAAGCTAAGAGTTCTTGGCTGTCTGTAAATCACACTGATAGAAGGATTGCCCAGCTCAGTGCAGGACATGGGCTGGCATGGGGCACAGAAGACAAGCAGTGGACGATAAAACTGAAGGGTGATAATAGAACAAAGGACCAGGACAACATATTTCCTTTAATGCCCTTGACTAGGGGGTTTACTCATGTCTTAGTGAAGAGATATTAGAACATAACATCTGAAACCCTTTCTTGTTGTACCTGCATGCTATTTATGACCAGTATGATATGCTGGTTAGGAACATTGCCTTGAAATCAGTGAGGCTTGAGTTTAATTTTGGGTTTGCTATTTATAGTTGTGCAAACTTGAGTCCCTAGCATTACCTCTGCACCTCCCTTTCTTTATTGATGAATTGAGAGTGATGAAATAAACCAGCTCACTGGGGTTCATAAGCTTTAAACCAGTTGATGGTCTTAAGGGACATCGCATCTGTACTTGGTGCTTCAGAGGCTCCAATAGTGTTAATGATATTAACTTAAGAGAGCTCTCTGAGGCAAACTGTTTACAATTCATAACATCACTGTATATGAGAGGTTGAGTTTATGTCTTAACTCATCTTTTTTTTTTAACAATTTTGTGTGGTTGTTACTTTATTATTAGACCTCAAGTTAAATGAACTTCTTGTATTTTCTAAAGAGAGATAGTTGAACTGTGTGGAAATAAATAATAGGTTAATAGCCCCACTTCCCAAGTGCTACAGGAAAAGCACCACTTCCTCCAGAATATATTTTTTAATTTTTTTAACATTTATTCATTTTTGAGAGACAGAGAGAGACAGAGCATGTGTGGGGCAGGGGCAGAGAGAGAGGGAGACACAGAATCTGAAGCAGGCTCCAGGCTCCCAGCAGTCAGCACAGAGCCCTTGGTGGGGCTTGAACCCACGGACCGCAAGATCATGACCTGAGCCGAAGTCGGACACTTAACCAACTGAGCCACCCAGGTGCCCCACATCAGGCATATTTTTAATATGCCACCAAATTGTAGGAAACAACCCTATAAAATAAATAAAGCCAGGAGTTTGTCTTCTGAGCACAATGAACATTCCAAATCCAGGTTGATATTATGTGGATATTTTTTACACTTCATATGTCTTACTGATTATATTTTTATAAAGTACACAAATTTAGCTCTAAATGTACTGATATTACCATTAATGATATAATTTGAACTCTCTTATTGGCTTCAGATTTTTTCAAGACAAAGGACACAGTAGGATAAATAGAACCACAGACAACCTTCTGATAACTTTTTGTAAACCAAGACAGAGATGGAAATGGCTGTAGTCCAAGCTCATCACATGGGAGATCACACAGATGGGGAGATAAAAATTGTCCATGTGAGCCCTTTGACAATGCTCAGGATTTTATTCAAGATCCCCAGTAAGCCACCTGCATGCTGATGACATCACAAAAATAAAGGCCAAGGGCTGATTACTGGGTGGGTGCTTTTTATTATCACATATCAGGTGTCACCTGTAATTTCACGTCTCTGGCAAAGCGACAGAATCCATCTGTCATCTAACCAAGGATCTTAGTCAATTTTCTCTGCTCTTTGGAAACAAGCTCTTATATTGTGTGGGAGTAGTAAGGAGCCGGCCCATTTTCTGAGACTGGCTGTGAAATAAATAGGCCAACAGTTACAAAAACAAGCTGATATTTTCTACACAGTGCCAGCAAAGAAAATGCCCTATTTCTCTGCAGTTTTAATATATAAAGCTACAACCAGTTCACATCCACAGGGATGTTGTTGATGGGTCCCAGTATAGAGCCCAGACAGTCAGTGAGCTTTGAGAATGGGAGTGTGTTATAAATACACCTGTATTATGACAAGGTCCTTGAGGCACTCATAGTGGCATACTTTCTCAGGCCTTTGAGCCAGACAGATACTCTTTTATAAGGGTTCTGGGTGTTTCACTCTCTATGAAGCCAGCACATAAAGAAAAGGTTAAAGAAAAAGGCAAAACTTGTCATCTTGTAAGTACAAATCTCATTTCCCATGCACTCCACCCTACCTTGAAAGATGTAGAACAGGACCTTTCACTGATCCCAAACCTTGCCTAGTCCCCACAATGCCCCCTTTAATAAAGGATGTCTGTATTCAAAGGGAAAAGGCTAAGGTATAGAGCTCATGAAGTGTTGAAGATTCTGGAAATGTTCTCCCATGGCAAGTTCGGAAGGAAAAATCTGGAGCAAACTAAGGATTATTATGTAGACAAAAAGAAAAATCTGTGCAAGACAGGTGCTTTGCAGCCTTTGAACACAAAGGACTTAACAATGAAAAAGAGCTACTGGAATAATTTGGAAATTATTAAAAAATCATTTTAGGCATGCCATCAATGAGTACTTATATTTAAATAGGGACAGAGCGAACATGCTTTTAAAAGCGTCCAAATGGGAGGAATCCTTGTCTATTCAGCCCTACTCTAGGGCACGAGAATGAACAGCAGTCACATTGGAGATACAGTAGGCTTTACTTTTATGGAGAGTTAGTTGTATGCTGAAATATGGTAAGTTATGATTTATCTGGATGAGATGACAACTCTATAATGTCTGGAATTTCTTTACAATATTAGGTAAGCTGGAAAACTTATTATCAAATAAGTTTTGGTATAGTGGGTAAAAACACATTTTTATTAAAAGCAAATTCAGAATGCACAGTGCATTTCTCAATTCTGAACTGAAGTGGACAATTATGGAGTTGCTATTACAATACATGCCCCATTACAATAGGCTTGATTCTGTAAGAAGCTTTAAGTCTCTTTCAAAGTCAATTACCAGGCAGGGTTTCCAGACCCTGCATTTGTCATAATTATATTTGAACTTGTTGCTGGTTGATTGGAGGGCTGTCTGAACCTACTTCGGTGGGGAAATCCAAGGCAGAATGAAAAGGTGAGGTGAGGGCTACTAAAGGTCAAAGAGACCCCAGTCTTCTAAGGTTCTAGTTTCTAAAAGCTATAATATGACCATAAAAAGTAAATCCTGGGAAGGAGAGCCAGGGAATGTCTGATGGGTAATGTCATAGTAAAACATCCACGCTGAAAAGCCAGTGCTGCAGAGAGAGGGACACATTGTGAAAATCCATTATCAAGACACATTTTTCCCTAGTTTTATTAAGAAATAATTGACGTACATCACCATGTAAGTTTAAGGCATACAGCATAATGGTTTGATTTATATATACTGTGAAATGATTACCACAATGGATTTAGTTAACAACCATCGTCTCATATAGATACAATAAAAAGAAAGAAATTCCTGTGTCGGGAACTCTTAGCAAGTTTCCCATGTATAATATACCAATTTTAGCTATTGTCGCCATGTGGTACATTACATCCCAACTACTTACTCATTTTATTTTATTTTTTTAAGTTTATGTATTTAAATTCAAGTTAGTTAACATATCATGTAGCATTGGTTTCAGGAGCAGAACCTGGTGATTCATCACTTACATATAACACCCAGTGCTCATCCCAACAAGTGCCCTCCTTAATGCCCATCACCCATTTAGCCCATTTTCCCTCCCAACTCCCCTCCAGCAACACTAAGTTTGTTCTCTATATTTAAGAGTCTCTTATGGTTTGCCTCCCTCTCTGTTTTTATCTTTTTTTTCTCTTCCCTTCCCCTATGTTCATTGGTTGTGTTTCTTAACCAATATGAGTGAAATCCTATGAGTGAAATCCACATGAGTGAAATCCTATGATATTTGTCTTTCTCTCACTGACTTATTTCACTTAGCATAATACCCTCCAGTTCCATCCATGTTGTTGCAAATGACAAGATTTCACTCTTTTTGATTGCTGAGTAATATTCCATTTTATATACATTTTTAAATAATTAGTAATCAATCAATCCACACCAGACTGACCATTTTCCCTGGTAGCAAGTTTTGTCCCTTGATGATGAGTCTGATTTTGGGTGATCCTAAATGTTTTGTTTGTTTGTTTGTGTAGCCTTTACAATTTTATTAGGTTCTTATTCCATCACTCTTCATAGATTAAGAATTACTGGCATAATATAAAAATAATTACATTGAATATTAAAACTAATTTAAAATGTTAACTTTTAACATTAAGTTAAAAGTCATCATAGAAATGACACTAAATTAACCACAAAAGGCGAAACTATTTATTTTTTTAATACTAAATGTTGTTTTGTTTTGTTTTGTTTATCCATTGCCCTCTTTCATTCATAAGCCACAGTCATTCTTTGTAAATAAATGTAGAGCTTAAGGACACATGTTTCTGGACCTAAGCTTCTGGGTATTGAAACAGATTCTCGGCGTACCTGGATGGCTCAGTTGGTTGGTCGTCCTACGTCAGCTCAGGTCATGATCTCACGGCTCCCGGGTTCAAGCCCCACATGGCACTCTGTGCTAACAGCTCACAGCATGGAGTCTGCTTTGGATTCTATGTCTCCGTCTCTCTCTGCCCCTCTCCCATTCGTGCTCTCTCTCTCTCTCTCTCTCTCTCTCTCTCTCAAAAATGAATACACATTAAAAAAATTGTTTAAAAAAGAAACAGATTCTCTTTTACCTATAAAAATTTCTCTCACACCATGTGCTATACTGAGGATGGAAGAGGGGGACGCTATTGTTGTGTTCTCTTACTTAAGAACACACACCTGAACCATCACATAGATAATACTGGATTTTTCATATGTAGATTCTCAAAACCATGGTTGACAAAGATTGCATAGAACACATGCTCATGACAAGTATATGTTTATATATAGTGCATATAAAACTTATTTCCCAACTCCCTAGTCTAGACACAGAAAGCTATCGGTAAACTTTGCACCAGTGATGACAAAACCAATAGCGTGTCTCCAGCAACGCACATGCTAGGTTGAGACACTCACAGGGGCATGCCTTACAAAAGAGGCTTCAGGTATGATAGATACTTGATTCCTCCTGTACCTTTGGCCTGCTCCCAGCACCCTAGGACATTCTGCTGCTGGCAAGTCACTGAAGCCAACCTTCTCCATCCTGCTATCACTGTCGACCGCACAGCACCTAGCCCAGCTTAGGGTCACAAGAGTACAGGTCCATATGAGGAGCCTTTTCTTCTACTTATCTTCTGTTGCTGCTACTTCAGGTCCCTGTCATCATTGCTGAGATCCTTGCTACCACACACGATCAAGGAAATTTTTGTTGTTTCCCTTTTCCTGAACTCCCAGAGTAATGGCACCACCTTTTTCCATGCTGGGGAAAAATAGGGAAACCTCTTTTAACCAAGAGTCATTTATATGATCCATGAAGAGACAGGACCATTTCTGGCTACCACTTCTGGCCACAGATCTGGGCTTCTCCTAACCAAGCCTGGGCACTTTCAGCCCCCACTTTTCCGACAGGCTCAAGTTTAGTCCTTCAAACTACCATCCACTCCTTCTGCCTTTCCTCCATTCAGAACTAGCTTCTAACTGCTTTTCCGTGGCAAGACTCCTCCCATCTTGTATCTTGGATTTGACCTTACACCCACCCCTTAAGAGAGACAGAGAGAGACTTTTATAGACTTATATACAGTGAAGACACTTGTTTTTCTCTGACTGACAAAGAGCATTAACCTTCGAAGCTGAGTACCACTTTCGGCTGTAAATAATCCGTGTTCTCAAGAATAGGAAATGTTGCTTTACTAGTGTTTCTGTTTTCCTCTCTGTTATTCTCTGCAGTTGTGAGATGGAATTCAAAACTATATTTTGAATGCTACCTTAGTAAGGATGTTATATTGCTTAATTAACTATGATACTGCCTGGTTTGATACTATAAATAAAGTGAATACTTTTAAAAGTATTAACATTTGTACACTTTACAAAAGAAGATATTCTTTCATTTTACTGTGTTAAGTGAAATAGAAACAAAAAAACCCACAAAATGCAATTTATTGTTATGGGCCTTATGAATAAAAGTCTACGTGCTTTTGGTCCAGAAATTTCACTTTTAGAAATGTATCCTGCAGGCGTCACATAAATGAACATAGATAATATGGCAACAAAGGTTCATTGCAATTTAGTATACATAAAAATGGGTGATATAACGTAGATCTATAGGTTTATATATGCCTACGTAGAAAGAAGTTGAAAAAATACTATTTGCCGAAAACAAACTGCAATACATTATGTCATGATTCCATTTGTGTAAGGAAAGTGTGAACATACATACACTTGCATATGCAAGTGAACGTTTAGAATGTTTCTAAAACCATATATAATAGGATGCTTTTTAACATTTTTGTAAGTGATACTGGCCAAATGAGGAAGACCACGTTGACTTTTGTTTCCACTAGTTAAATATTGTAGCATGAGTTTGTATAATCTTATAATAAAAAATAAATAAATGCACAGTCATCTATATCCCTTGCTCAGTAAATTCTGTAGTATTTATTATATTCAGAGAGAAATCTCCATATTTTTTGGCAGTCTGGTGAATGTTTTTCTTTTTGGATGATCATACATTTTGTCAGGCGAGCTTAGTTCATTCACTCATAATAAATGTGAATATGGGGAGGTTACCTTATAAACATTAGACGAGTGGTACTCAAAGTTTTTAGTCTGGAATGCCTTCTTAGAACTCACCTGCCCTTTTACTTACTTACCTCTAAAAGTCATCTCCCTCACTCTGCTGTGGTTTTCCCCAAACTTTTTTAAAGGTAAAAGGAATTGCTGAGCAAACCTTAAAAAAAATCCTCCTAACTTGAGAGAAAAGAATTGAGCACAGGGGCACCTGGGTGGCTCAGTCGGTTAAGTGTCCGACCTCGGCTCGGGTCATGATCTCACAGTTTATGAGTTCAAGCCCCACGTTGGGCACTGTACTGACAGCTCAGAGCCTGGAGCCTGGTTCCGATTCTGTCTGTCCATCTCTCAGCTCCTCCCCTGCTCATGCTCTGTGTCTCTCTGTGTCTCAATAATAAATAAATGTTAAAAAATTAAAAAAAAAAAGAATTGAATGCAAACCCAGGCTGGATTTTAGCTTCTGACCCCAAACCCTAATCATGATTGAGATTATTGCCAATTACCCCCAGTTCCCAGAACTCACCTTGACCAGACCTGGGAGGACCAGATTTAAGTACTCAAGTCTTCCTTCTGAAAGTCTGCCCCTAACCCACTGTTGCTATTGAAAACAGTTTTCCTATCTTGCTTCTAGTCTGGATTTCTGCTTTGGTTGTTGTTCTCCAGATTCTTTTCTAGTATACTCCCAAATATCCAGGTGTCCATTGGGTCTGAGGCCTATCTTCCTCTACCCAGGCCCTCTCCTACATATCAAATTTCTGCTACAGTGACTAGGACCTTGCTTCTTGTCAACAGATTTCTGAGTACTACCTATCTGCCTCCTTCCCTTGCTGGGCATCTATTAACTATTGTACTCTGTTTATCTATTGAGCTTTTTAATGCATAATCAACTGATCTGTGATACTCTTTCATTTATTTATTCATCTATCTGTTTAATGAATATGTATTGAATGCCCACCATGTGTCAGGTACTGTGACAAACATGTGGGGTATATTGTGATCCAGACTCTGTCTAGTTCTCAAGAAAACTATTTCTCTTGTCAAGTGATTATCATACAACTTCTTGCTGCTTCTCCTTCTTCTTCTACCAACAACTCCCCATCCCTTCTCCTCCCCCTCTCCCTCCCCTCCTCCCATCCTTCCCTGGGATTCCCCTTCCCCTCTCTGTCTCCTCCTCCCCTCTCCTCATCCTCCTCCTCCTTCTTACAACAGAACTCTATTTTTTCAAATGAAGCCCTACCAAAACTCCAATAGAAAGTAAAGACAGAGTTAGGATGTGAGTCCACTTTGTTTCTTCTCACTTTCAAAATATTTCCTGTAGCACTCTAGGGATCCCTGAACTAACATTCCCTGGATCTTAGGTGCTTCCTGCCAAACTCAGTTCCATTCCAGCAACAACTCTTCCGGGTTCCTGGCTCACCACGGGTGAGCTGGTCTTGATTTAACTTTCTGCCTTTATCTGCATCAGACCTTAGTCCCTGCTACACATATCCAACCATTCCTAATATGTGGCATACAAATCTTCATGGGAAATTAAGAAGGATTCAATATAACCCGAAGAAAAAAATACTTTTAATGCCTCTGACTTGGAGATACTTCTCAAGTGTAGTAGGGGTACAGGGAACTCACACTTTAGAATTGACTTATTTTCTCACTTCTGCTATGAAACTTGGGCCAAATTTTGGTGTATGCTTTCATTTAAAAAGTAAAAATATAAAAGCATGCATTTTTCTTTAATCAAGAACACAGAGATTGGAAAAATATGTAATCAAATGGTGACAAGGATCCAAAATCGTATTCTGGGGGAAAATTTTGTGTGTTCTCCTCTCTACATCTTTTAAAAACAAATGAAAAATATTTTAAAAGATAAAGGAAAATGTTATTTTCCATCATAATGCTTTATCTTTCACTCACTACTCTTTTCCTCCCTTGAAACAGCCTTAAGAGATCTGTTCAGAAGAACAGAATGTTCTCATCAGGCCTAACAAAAGGTAAATAAAATTGCAGCAGTGGCTTGCCACTGGCTGGAGTGAAGGACCATGAAAGCAAGTATGCATCTGTCCTTCTATGACAGCTTGGCTGTTTTACATGACACTCTCTTTCTTCACCTCTGTTACATCCTTGGGTTGCCTAAGTCAGGACAAGGCTGTCTCCAGGAAAGCTTCACCTTTGGAGGAAATGGGTAATACAGCCTGGGATGGTAGCATCTTTACCATTTTTCTCTGGGACGAATTTGCACCTAGAAATAAAAGAAACCCATAAATGTAAATATTCCTCTTTGATCACCTCCACATTTCCTTTTTCTATTTATTTGGTCCTTTTCTTTCACTACCCTGAAAGTAATCCAGGGTTTAAGCCTTTAAAGAATTGCAAATAAAGGGAGACAAAGTAGAAAATCCACTTTCCAATTAATATTCCTAGTAATTGTGGTGTAATGTGGGTGCTTCTAGTAAATGGGGACCATAATCACAAAGATTAATGAGGGTTACCAAAGGTGGAAAATCCAGATGCTGGCAGGATTCCCAATTTCCAAGACTGAGTGAAAACAGCAGAGAAATAAGAGAGTAAATACGATAATTAATTGAAAGGTCATACTCAATGTCCAATTTTGAATTTGTTTTTGAAATGTGATAAAACTTCTAAATATTTCCTTAGAATTTAAAAGAGAATTCAATCAATAGGCAAGTTTATTGAACATTTCCTCTATTCAACAGTGAGCTGGGCGGGCAGAGTTACTGAGTAAGTGAGAACAGGACCCCATTTCCTAACCTCAAGCCACTTGTAATCTGTTCAGAGAATGAAAACTAATATATATTAAATAATAGTGATCAAGACAAAAAAACTGTCATTAAAGCATGAAGTTGGGTAAAATAAACGTAAGCTTCTCAAGTGTTGGACCCACATCTCATTTGACGTAGAGCTTGGACTAACACAGGATAAATGTTTCTTAAATATATGTTTGGATGATGGGGCGCCTAGGTGGCGCAGTCGGTTAAGCGTCCGACTTCAGCCAGGTCACGATCTCACGGTCCGTGTGTTCGAGCCCCGCGTCAGGCTCTGGGCTGATGGCTCAGAGCCTGGAGCCTGTTTCCGATTCTGTGTCTCCCTCTCTCTCTGCCCCTCCCCCGTTCATGCTCTGTCTCTCTCTGTCCCAAAAAAATAAATAAACGTTGAAAAAAAAATTATAAAAAAATATATATATGTTTGGATGAATTAATGATAAAGGAAGAGAAAAATAATGAGGATTGGGAAGGAATTGTTAATGGAAGTGAATTTTTTTAATAAGAATTAATAAATGAGCAGGATGAAGACAGAAACATATTCCCAGTAAGTGATCTAAAAATAATAGATGTGGGTTCATAGGATAGATCGAAGGCCAGCCTCACTGTTTATTTTGGTTCAACAAAATATAACACTATGAATCAGACCCTGTGCTAGATGTTAATGATATCAAAATAACCAAAGAAAACGTATGTTAGGTTTTCAAGACACCCTGGTTCAGTGGATACTTAGTACGGAGCTTTGAAACTAAGGTCTAGAAGGCATATGGTAGATCCCAATGAGACAAACTTCAAAGTCTAGACCAAGAGTTTAGATTTCATATAATCTGATCTATTTACTAGTAGAAACAATCTGTCAGCATGATAAAGACATAATGAAGAATGAAAATCATGTCTAAAATATTAAAATAATAAAGCAGATAGAGAGCTATTACTGTTGCCATCCTATTTTAGACATATAGTTAAGATATCTTGTGTAGCATACCTAATTTTTCACAAAGATATTGATGGTTCTTATTACAAAACTACAACATTAAGGGTACTCACTGTACTTGTTCATCTCTGTATTCAGTACATATTTTCTGTGTGAACTGTATTGTCCAGGAAGGTAATAAAGATTACAAACAACAGATAAAGACTCTCTTCCATTGGTGCATTGCTTGGTGTGTACGAATTATCTGAGTATTTTTCACACAGTGCTCAAGCCCATTATGTGGTCATTCAGTCATCTTACGAGGTCTTGAAAGAATAAGGCAAATGGTTATTAAAATGCTTTGGGTTAGCGGTGCATTGGCATTACATGAATGCAAAGCCTTTTTAGTTTGATCAGAAATCATCATCTGATGCAAGCTCTGGTTTTAACTTACACTTGCTTATTAGTAAACAAACTTTAGTAAAATCGCTCACTGTAATTACTTAGACAATGTTTCCACTTCCTCATTTCCAATTTGCTATATTAAAAGAAAACTTATCTTCTAGGCATGTTATCTCAGAGTTAGCCAATTAGATAAAAAATTGTAGTCTATTAAATTATTTTGAAAAACTATATTTAGGGGCAACATTCCTGGGAAAGGAATGAATACATTAGACTTAGTCTAATAGATTAGACACACACCATCTAAAATGGTGACCCCTCCTGGACTGTCAGAAGCACATACTGTGAAATGGCTGAGGTCAAGGGTCAGTCAGAGGCAAGGCTACACCTCACCGACTTCAGGCCTATGTTCAGTACTGTGTCTGCTCATGACTGTTAGTCCCTGTGCCTGGCACCAGCAGGTTCTCAAGAGCATGTGGCATTATCACAATATTGGTAGTGTTAGGGAAAGACATAGCAAATTAGGGAAATTTACAGATGGGCCTGATACTCCAGATTATCAGCACACTTGTGTTGTTGTTAAAATAAAATACTCTCCAACTGTTCCATAGCTCTTTTGCATTACTGCTAAAGAAAAGTGTATTATGTAGGCAGCATTTTAAGCCCAGCTAGCATAATGATAGGGATTTGTTCCATCTTAAAGGTGAGGTAAAAGTAACAGTGACACTCTATATTAAAAATATTCATTTACAAAAGCAGAGGTAATTTTTTTGCCCACTTCCTAATTTCTTTGGGATTGCTTGAAATTTGGTATGATTGTTTTTGTTTTGTTTTTTTTTGTTCTCAAAGCATCCTTAAAGCCAAGTCTAATTTAACAAGAGGTTTCAATAACTTTGAAAAGTAATGGATGCCCTTTCATGGGTCTATAAGCTCAGGGTGTATTTTCCTGACCTCTCTCTTGTGTCCATCTTAAGCATTAGTGAGCCTTTAAAAAAGTGCATAGGAAGAGAAATTGATATGAATCCTGGGAAATCTACTTTACTTCAAGTCTGTAAGTCTTCGCAGTAGACCAATTCAAAAACAAGAAAAATTGAGCCTTGTGTCTGAAACAGAATTCAATACTGTGGCACATTACTGATCAGTTATGGAATCAACATTTTTGGTAATTTGGATTTCAATCCATGGCTATAAATGTGCTGCAGTGATTTAATTGCACCGTTGTGTGTATCCCTTCTTGTGTCTCTGGAACATAAGCATCATAGCCCTTCTTGTCGCCCCGTTTGCTTTGTGCTTAACAAAAATTAAAGGACTGCTAAGTTGGTAGTGGTTTTCTTTGGAGCCATCGTCAGAGATAAGGCTTGGCCTCAGAAGTGACCAGAGCTTTGCTGCTGGTCATCGTGAATGATTCTCAGGTGTAGAGCTCTTTCTTGGCAGGTATGGAAAGAAGGATCCTCACATGGATCCTCAGATGGCAGGGAATAGGTACTCCTCAAAAAATTATTTATTTTCCTCTTATTATGACTTCCAAAACCTCTAAGAAGATGACCACCAGGATGAAGTCTCTCCAGTCTTGCTATCTTCTACTGTAGGCAAAACTGAAAATGCGCACTCCGTCTCATCACTTTGTCTTCCCAAGTCTGATGGATCTGGCATTTTAAAACGGAGGGCTTTGCTTTTAATTCTGGGACCTGGTTCAAAGTTGATGTTAAGTAAATTAATATGGAGAAAATGCTGTAGTAAATAACCTTCTAGTAGAGTTAGCTATTACTTTTCTTTGGTGAAAATCATTTATGTGCTTTTCACCTTTGATTCAAGCATTATTTTAGCTTTCAGAGGGTGAGTTTTACTATAAAATATCCTGCATTTTAAACGCCATTTAATTATGATTTGCTTCCTTGGGGATTATATCATCATGTGGTTTAATTTGGTATATACCCTAAGGGGGAGCATATTTCAATCATAAAATATTTCCTGCAGAAACAATAATGGTTCAATGATTTATTTCAGGATGCTGTTATAAAATGGGTTCTTCAACAGTAATTTGAATGCAATTGAGTTTAAACATATAGCATAGATGCCCCAAAATGGGTGAGAAATGAACATACATGCTCTCGTGCTCACACACAAAAACCGTATTTATGTATATTCTCAGTCTTTACCTTCAGTTATTATGTCTTGAGAAAAGAACTTAGAAAGCTGAGAGCCATGAAACATATTATTATCTCTTCAAAAAGTTCATTTTTGGACAAGTATCATTTGGATGGGGATTAACTTAATCAGAGATTTTGAATCTTCTTTACTTTAATTTTTAATCTCTTTTTAAAAAATATGTCTGAGTCTTTAAAAGACCTAAACTTGTAGTCACAAAGCATTGCTTCAAAAAAGGGAAGGAAAAAAAAAAAAAAGAAGGGAAAGTTTTTAAAGCAGCCACCGGCTGTAAGAGAGATAGTGCAGGCAGCAGATTTGTGACAGAGTGGAGCATGAAACCCATCAGCTGATGAGTGAAAATCCCTGGTTTCTAATTAATCGAGGTACACAGGCCAAGGGATGAGGAGGATCAGGGAAATGAAATCAGGAAAAAGATACCATCAGTCATTTCTGCGGCCCATTGTCATACTTCAGAATCTGCTGTAATGAATCACTCAGGCATTCCACAGATACATTCAAATGGTGAAGAAAATTCATTGTCCGGTGAAGAGCGTTTGATAAAAATCTTTCTTTCCCCCCCCTCTTTGTCAGAAGCCTATGATCAGAAAAGGAAATCCAGACAGCACAACAGGTGTGCTTTTTGCAAGCCTGGTAAAATCTGCAAATGAACCAAGTATGGAAGAATTTTTTGTCCTAATTTTTTTTTTTTTTGGTCCCCAAACGTGGATGAGGAGGGTGGTGGGGCAGAACATCTGGCAGAAGGGAGGCTTGGTACGGAACAGGAGGGCACAGATTAAGGGAAGCAGGGGAGTGAGTGTTCAGATTAAGGGAAGCAGGGGAGTGAGCCCCTTCCCGCAGTTGAGAAATGCATGTTCCTGTAAAATCTTAATTAGGGAAATAGAGTACATTGGGAAATGTAGTAATATTTAATTTAATTTATAAAGAGGGACATTTCCTTTGAAGAACAACCTGTCCAGTGAAGAAAGCATTATGCATTATATCCTGGCTCTGCTGAGAAAGGAAAAAAAACCTCAGTCTCAAGTCAGAAAGCTGCTCTTGGGCCCATGGTTTCTGGGGTTTTCCTGGAGAAAGGGTTTCTTTTAAAGTCAGTGAGACTTACCCATGATGAATGCACATTTCAGCCCGAAGGTTTGGTTCAAAGGTTTCCTAACTCAGGCCTGCATTCTTCCTGGGTTATAGCTCACTTCTGTGGTGGCCATGTATTTTAATGGAGAAAATAGTCACCCTGGCACCTAAGATACTCTATCTGTGTATTTCGACTCTGCAGCAACTTTGTGACTGCAAACAATTCCTTGTAGCAGCTCCAAGTGCTGTGTGGCATTAGGTGGCATGCAATGATAATTGTTTTCAAATAATCAGGTACTGTACTGAGACATATAAGGATGGCTGATTCATTTTCAATTTAATTACTATAATATAGGGTTTCGCTGTCTATATTATCAATCACCAAGACACTCTGGAGTTGATAATATTAAAATTGCAACAATAATGAGAATTCTACTTCATGATGAAAATAATTTTAATCATGGGTAGATTACAAATCCATTTACAGTTACGGTTACTGAGAATTCTATTATCTACCTTCTCTTGTAAAAGATGTTAAGACATGTTTTCAGAAAGTCTAAAAGATTATAGAAGTGTGCTGTTTCTACAAAGTTGCAAGCACAGGCTTTCAGGCAGAAAACCTTGAGAGGGTTTCCAAACTGTCGAGGCTCGTGGGTGGAAGGTACTGCAGGTGGGCACAAAGCCCTTTGTCTTTTTGGCTCCTGCTCGCCTTCTTCTTTGGGTCAAAACCATTTTTGAGAACTGCTACGTAACAGGCAGTGGGCTAGGTGCTGGGGATGAAGCTGAGAACAAGCAGTGGGATCCCTGCCCTCGTGGTGTTGACCGTCTAGTTTGGTTTGCTGACTGCTCTGGCCTTGAAGATGTTCGGGATTTTAAATGGAGTCCAATGGAGCACGGTGAATGGGCCTAGGCGATTCCTGGTCCTCAACCCTGGCTACACCTTAGAATCACCTAGGAAGTTAAATATAGATACAGATATAGGCATATAGTTATAATAGATATATGTCTTTGCCCAACTCCCATCCCCAGGATTTTGGTCTGGGGTGGGGCTCAGGCATAACTATTTTTGAAAAGCTCCCCAGGGGATTCTAACATGCAGCCAGGGTTATGGACCATGAGACTACCCAACAAGGGCGTCATCTAAAAGACCACTGCTCTGGGCATTAACTGAGATGATCCTATGCTCCTCTGGTAAGCCTCTAGGAAATCATTTTCTGGTGTCTGAATTAAGCAGCTTGGTATTTTGATCCTACAAGACTATCAGTTTCTCAGGAGCCCCAAAGTCCAGTAATTTGTTTTGCAGACGATAGATAATTTCATATAATACTTTATATCACCTTTGCTCTGACTTCATCTCCCCTTCTAATATCAAAAATCGTCAGATTTGGTTTGATAATTGGTATGAGCAAGATTTACTCATCGCTTCTCATTGGTTATTCAATACCTTTTATCTAGGAACTTCTAAGTGGTAGGTTTTATTACACTAGGAGCAGATTTAAGAGCTGAGTCAAAGAAGATACTAAATGTGTTTGAGGGGACTGAATTGTAGGAAGGTAGGAATTCAAAGGTCACGGGTGGCCAAATTTTCCCAGCTGTACTCCCCTATCTGCTATGGCTGTGCTCCAAAATCCCTGGTATATTGTGTTCTGCCCCACGGAACCTGTGGTCTCGAATTAATCCATTTGAAAATTTCTTAGTGTGGGGATACACGTCTGAAGTCCTTTGTATTTATATTCAACTCCTTTAAAATATATCTTGTATGTATACATTTACAAAATAACTAGACATAAAAATCATAAATTCTGTCACAATTACACTTTTCTTAACCCTGCAGTCTTTATTCTCTTGCTCTCTTTCGGGATTCCCTTTCTCTTCTCTACCTTTCTTCACCCTTAACCCTGCTCACTCCCCTGCTCGAGTATTTTTCTCTTATTTTATTTTCCCTCCACTCTCTCAGGAACTAACAAAGTCAATAGCCAAAACTGTTTCCAAACATTCACTTGATCCCATTACTCAGTCTTTGTTTCTGATGATACTCGTGTGGACTAGAGTGTGTGTGTGTCTAGATGCATAGACATGGAAATAATTAGTTTAAAAAAACCCATCTATTACCCTCACTGTCACTTAAAGCATTCCCACAAGCGTGTAAACTGCGCCCCACACTGGTTCCCTGCTTTGGTGGAACTCTATGAATAAATTACATTTTCAGAGTCTGCCGGCTTTCTAATTCCAGCTTACTGCACTTTGGAACAACATCTTTCCTTCATACGTTGCATAATTTGTCTTTCCGGGTTTATTTTCATTTTTCTGTCTCTCTAGCTCACCAATAACTTTTGCAGGAGAGAAATGGTCTCTCTCATGGCCAGAGCTTCTTGGGACCTTTGCCTTGTAATTAGGTCAAATTATCTGGGTGACAATTAAAGCAGCAAAACCTGCTTCAATGGTGTTCAGTCGGGAGTATCCTTGGTTAACATTTGTGTTTGCATGCTAATTTTCAGAAGTGAAAAACACATGGATACAAGTGTGAGATTAAATTTTATTTTCTTTAAAGCAATAAACTAGGTTCATTGTAGCTTCTTTTGGCATTTAGAGAAATACAGAGCATTAAGCTGTCAGATTTTACAGTAACAGTGCAGAATTGTGAACTCTGATTTGGAGGCACAAATACTGCAATCATTAACTACATATACTTGAATTCATAAAACGAATCGGCAGAGGAGATAGAGCCCACAACTTGTAGGTAAGTAAAATCATTCAAGAAGATGAACACAGCCATTTTCACCATTTCATCACTTTGTAAAATGAAGGTTATTAGGACGGGTTTCATCAAAAAAAAGCCAAAATTGACCAGATAGTCCACAGGTGATCAGTTCCAAAGCCTTCCCCCAGAGTCAGCTCTTCAAATGTTTATCATATATGTATGTATGTTTGCTTGGATCATGATAAGGTAGCAATTTGGGATTTTTGGAAACTGAGCTAGCATGTCACCTGAGACCTCCCTCTGATTTGGATTGAGTTCAGAAGCAAAGTGCCTTGAGAGGCCAAAAGAGAAAGAGAGGGTGAGAGGGAAAGCAAGCAGGAATGGACAGCCCATGTTGCCAGCTCTAATATCCCAGTGCAATTATTTTGTGGACATCCACTCCTTGCCTGCACAGGAGATAGGGCTATAAGTGTATGTTATTTTTTAATTACAAGGGGGGTAGAAAAAATCCTGATGATGGGCTGGAAGGTGCCATTGCATTGTTATTTTTTCCTCTCCCTTCGTTTGCTGATTATGTGAGCCGGGCTCCTTTGCTAGCCGATGATAAGCAGAATTTCCATGTTCTCTGCATAATTAATCCATCTCTGCCTCTCTTCATGCCAACTCGCCCGTTATCGCCGGCACATGCCTGAATTGCAAAAGAATCCGCTCTTCAATTGGAACTTATTGATATTCTAAGAAAAAAAAAAGAGAGAAGGGGAAAAAACTGAAAATCCTTAAGTTTAAGCCGCAGATTTTTAAATGGATTAATTTCGCTGCAATCGCAGCCATCTAAGGCGGGAAGGCAGGCAGAGCAAATTGAAAGCGTCTCCATGTTTGCAGAATTGGGTCCAGAACGCTGAAATGTACTGGCACAGCTCTCTTTTAAAGTCAGAAAATTACCATTCATTTACATCACATGAAATACTTTTTTATGCTAGAAATATTCAAGAGACGTTCTTTAAATGCCTGCTAATGCTTGATAACATTTCTAACTTTCAACGTTTTGCTAGACTTTGATATGACATGATAGGAATGCCTTCCAGTGGAGAATATTATATCTCTCTTTATCACTTATTAGATTACATCATCTTTTTTCTTCATCATCCCCAAGTAGTCTTTAAACAATGAAGTCTGTCATTGGTTGTGTAGGATTTTGTGTGCTGATGGAAGTCAAGGTTAGTCATTTATTTTTTTGTCTACCTACAAATGAAATGTTTGTTTTGTTTAATTTTCTTCTTCAAATACCTGGAGACCTTGGACAGTAATAAGAATATAAAAATCATACTGATAATCTCTCGGTAGGCATTGTTTTGACTATTTTCCTCAGTCTTCTGATAAACTCTTAACGTTGAGAGACGTGATTCCTTCTCATTTTAACTTGTAAATAGTTACACTTTGAAGTCTCCTCTGGCTTAGAAAAGCATCAGTAGTTGAAGTCATTCTACAAAGTGTACAGTTCGAGAATCACAAATAACGTAAACTTCCAGCTACAGGACTCAGGCTATTCCAAATAACATTTGCTAAACCTTGCTTAGTTGTTGAGGTTTTAGATTTTGATCTTTAAATCTGTTGTATGTTAATTCCCTGACTCCTGGCATCTAGCACTTGCCAGGACTGAGGCTTCCTTGATACTCTAGTTTAGCTTCCGCAAGGCTTTCTTCCTGTGTTTCGATGCTCAAATATCTGCAGTTTCTGCTGGGCTGCACAACAAAGCTGACGCGCTCTTTTAGCTTGGAGAGAAGACTTGCTAATATCAACCAGCAAAGAAAATGGAAATCTAAAGATCTAAAAATATTCACCAGGGAGTGGGGCCTGTGCATTTTGCATTTAGCAGGACCTCAAAAGGCAAAATAATAATAATCACAATTTAAAAAAAAAACTGACTTGAGGGTACATTTCCTAGGGAAAATGAGACAGTGAGCAGTGATATTCTTTGGAGATATCAGTTATGACACAAGAATCTTCATAACTACGGGCCATCTTAACACAAAAGACTGGCACTGGGCACAAAGGTATGTATGTATTAGGAATGAGTGCTTTAAATGTTGACATTGTATTTTTCTCTCAGAAGTAAACCATAATGAATAGAGAGGTAAACACATTTAAGAGGAAGATTTTTTTATAGCCCTAGTAAAATAATTAACATAGCAATGGATACTATAAATATAAAAACAGTTAAAGGATACACTTTTAACGCAATCATCTTAATTATAAAATCTTATATAATTCCTAGGCTACCCAGAGCTTGGAAATACAGGAAACTGCTAGTTGCACATTGAGTAATTTTGTATAGTCAGCCAAACACTTTAAAGCAATTTAAAAAAAATGAAATGAAAAATGACCCTTCTTAAAATAGATGTAGCAAAAACATTTCAACCATAAATAACATTTTCACTGACCTTGTATACTCAACCCTTTCATTTAAAAGCATGAATTAAAAGGACTTAGAGATTGCAGGTATATAGGGGGAGAGAGGAAACTTCTCCTGGGCATTCTGTTTTGAAATAAAAATTATGAATTAAAAAATATTTTCTATAGTATGCATTGAGCTCATATTTTAAATACTTTATAGAAGATAGTTACAAATATATGGATGGGAATTTATGTTTTTATAAAATTATATGTTCTATTTCTACCCTGAAATCATTATGATTTTTTATATACAATTAATAGTTGTAACTTAGTTCACATAGTTTAGCACGCATTTTTCCTGTGAAAAAGAAGTTATGCTGGTTTTATTATTACATTGTAGATTCACGGGGTATTTTAAATAAATGTAAAGTATCACATTCCTAATTATTACCATATGTACAGATCAGAACAGGAACAGTGATGCAAATGGCTTCGAGATGCTCAGTGTCAGATGACAGGCTAAATCAAACAGCAGTGATTCACTCTGAAGTGGTGACGGCAAATACGATATGAATTAGCTATTCTGCTGAAAAAACTAAGACACTGACATGGATTCATAAGTGATGAACTGACTTATAATAGAAACAATTGAATGGCTTTTTTTTCTTTCTTTTAAATTTAAGGATGAATTGAAAAGTGAAGAAGGCTATTACAAATGATTTCCTGGGTGTCAAAAATTGCTAAACAGTTCCTTTTTTTGACATTAGGAAAATGAGTGACAGCCTTTTATTTGTATTGTGCATGATGGATGGATCCCTTCATCGTCTCCCTTCTCCTTCCTCTTCTCTTTATAATTGGATGGAATTGAACTGTTTACCACCTCTGAGTTGCCTTTTTGCTCATGAGGTACCCCTATCCCATGCTTATTCCAAAAAGCCAAACATATCAATTACATCTTCCTCACAGACGGACATCTTCACAAGTGAAATACTTAATGAGTCTTTTCTTGATCCTTTGCCTTCTCTTGCCCCAACTCCAAGGGGCTAAAACTCACTCAGTCCTGGGAACAAACTTAGTGGGCTTGAACACTTTTCCCTTTGCTGTTCAATCCTTTTGGGTCAGGTGGTTCTCATGATAGGGAACAAGGTTCAAAGGGCCCTTAATCTCTTCTGTTTTGTACCCAAACTATCCAATATAATTGTTCCTCTCCCCATCTTCTCATAAGATATCACCATGGGCCACTGAATATTGGCACTCATCAGTTAAGAGGCAGCCATTGAGAACCTCCTGTTCATCCCCACACTGCTCTGTGCACTGAAGAGACTGGAATTTTTTGACTTGCTGAAATCTATGAAGTGGTCCTTTCCTAGCAACAATTTGTGGTAAAATCTCCATAGTTTTGCTTAATTCTAAGGAAACACATTCCACTTATTCTTTCATATTAACCTAGAGTTTGTTTCTTTAAAGATATCTGAAGATGTTTTTCGAATTGGTGATTCTCAAGCACAGACAGCTTATGGATATGTTATCTTGATAACAGGCACTCAAATTTTTTAAAATATTTTAATGTTTATTTACTTTTGAGAGAGAGACAGACAGACAGAGCCTGACACCGGGCTTGAACCCACAAACCGTGAGATCATGACCTGAGCCGAAGTCAGACCAACGTTGGCTTAACCAACGGAGCCACCCGGGTACCCCACAGGCACTCAAATTTTTAAAATACAGTATAGAAATCTGTATTTTAAAATAGGAGTCACAGTCTCTCGGCAAACATAAAGTTGTGCTTTGAAGAATCAAGAGGAACAATGGAAAGGCCTCTTCCAGCTACCTGACTAGAAAATGGTACTTAAACCAAACATGGTTTGCCGCTTTAGAAATCTCCCTAGGATGTTTTCCACAGCATTCTAGATACTGAAGTCTTGATTGACTGAAAGAAGTTTGGGTGTTTTCTTTCAAACTATTAAGGAAGCAGACTAACAAAAGACAGCTGTTTTTCTAATTCTGACGATCACTTGTCATCTTTATGACGTCAATAATGAGACCTTAATTTCCTCATTAGTAATAATTAGAAAAATAATACCTATATCAAAGATTTGTTATGACAATAAAAATACGAAAACACTTAGCATATTTCCTGAAACACAGGTAGTGTCATGTAGTTAGCATCCTTTCCTGCCATTTGGTTATTATTTTATATGAGATAAATACTGGAAGAGGAGAGCAGGGTAAAGAAAGGATTCATGTGTGTGTATTCTATTTCTTACATGTATAAGTAAGTATCAGGTATTTTTATTCAAACATTAGGTAGAAATGAAAAATTTTTTCATAGTCAATGGTAAAAGGTGGAAAGTTTTTCTCTGAGATCAGGAACAAGACAAGGGTGCCCACTCTCACCACTTCAATTCAACATAGTCCTGGAAGTCCTAGCTAGAGCAATCAGGCAAGAAAAAGAAATTAAAAGTATCAGAATTGGAAAGGAAGAAGTAAAATTGTCTCAATTTGCAGATGACATGATTTTATATCTAGAAAATCCTAAAGACTCAACCAAAAAATTGTCAGACCTAATTAATAAATTCAGTAAAGTTAGAGTGTACAAAATTAACATTAAAAAATCAGTGCAGCCATTCTGGAAAACAGTGTGGAGATTCCTCAAAAAGTTAGAAGTAGAACTGCTCTACAATCCAGCAACTGCACTCCTAGGTATTTACCCACAAGATACAAAAATGCTGATTCGGAAGGATACATGCACCCTGATGTTTATAGCAGCATTTTCAACAATAGCCAAATAATGGAAAGAGCCCAAATATCCATTGGCTGATGAATGGATAAAGAAGATATATATATATATATATATATACACACACACAGATATTATATATATATGAATACTATATATATGTAGTATATTCCATTATATATAATATATTCCATTATATATAATATATTATATATTCCATTATATATATTATATATATTATATTTGTATATTATTTATATATATTATATATTATATTACATATATATGGAATATATATTATATAATGGAATATTATGTATTATATATTCCATATATATTATATATATTCCATTATATAATATATATTATTATATATATTATATGCATATATATTATGTATTATGTGTATAATATGTATATGTATATATATTGTGTATTATGTATATAATATATATAATGGAATATTATATATATCTATAACGGAATATTACTCAGCCATAAAAAAGAATGAAATCTTGTCATTTGCCCTGACATGGAGCTACAGAGTATTATACAAAGTGAAATAGTTAGAGAAAGACAAATTACCATATGATTTCACAAATCTGTAGAATTTAAGAAACAAAACAGATGAACACAGAGGGGATAAAAGAGAGGGAGAGGCAAATCATAAAGCAGAATTTTAACTATAGAAAACAAACTGAGGGTTGCTGGAGGGGTGGTGGGTGGGGGATGGGTGACATTGGTGATGGGTGTTAAGGAGGGCACTTGTGATGAGCACTGGGTATTGTATGTAAGTGATGAATCTCTAAATCCTACATAGAAACTAATATTACACTGCATGTTAACTAAATGGAATTTAAATGAAAACTTGGATGAAAAAACCAGTAGCATTTCTATGCACTAACAACAAATTTTCTGAAAAAGAAATAAATTGATCCCATTTAGAATAGCATCAAAAACAACAAAATACTTACTTGGAAATAAATTTAACTAAAGAGATGAAAAATCTCTATTCTGAAAACTACAAGACATTGATGAAAGAAACTGAAGAAGATACAAATAAATGGAAAGGTATCCTGTGTTTATTAGTTAAAAGAATTAATTTTCTTAAAATAAGTGTCAGTACTACCAAAAACCATTTACAGATTCAATGCAATCCCTATAAGATTCCAATGATGTATTTTCCAGAAGTAGAAAAAGAACTTCTCAAATGTATGCAGAACTACAAAAGACCTCAAGTAGCCAAAGAAATCCTGAGAAAGAAGAACAAAACAGGAGATATCACACTTCATGATTTCAAGCTATGCTCTAAATCCATAGTCATCAAATGAATACAGTACTGGCATAAAAAGAGACAAATAGATCAATGGAACAGAACTGAGAGCCCAGAAATAAACCCAAGCATATACGGTCAGCTAATTTTTGACAAGGGAGCTAAGAATGTCAATGGAGAAAAGGCAGTCTTCAAGAAATGATACTGCGATAATTGGATATTCACAAGTAAAAGAATGAAACTGGACCCACTTCTTACACCACTGACAAAAATTAACTCAAAAAGGATTAGAGACTTAAATGTAAGACTTGAAACCATGAAGCTCTCAGAGGAAAACATAGGAATAAAGCTCCTTGACATGGGTCTTGGTAATGATTTTTTTTTATATATGCCTAAAGCACAAGCAACAAAATAAAAAATAAACAAGTGAGACTACATCAAACTAAAAAGCTTCTGTACAGTGAAGGAAACCATCAACAGAAAAACAAAATGGGAAAAAATATTTGCAAACCATATATCTGAAAAGGGGTTAATATCCAAAATATATAAAGAACTCCAACAACTCAACAGCAACCCCCCCCCAAATAACCCAATGTAAAAAGGAATAGACATTTCTCTAGCGAAGATAAACAAAAGGCCAACAGGTGCATGAAAACAACATCACTAGTTATTAGAGAAATGCAAATTAAAGCCACAGTGAGCTATCACCTAACACTTGTTAGAATGGCCATCATCAAAAAGATAAGAGATAACCAGTGCTGGCAGGCCTGTGGAGTAAAGGGAGCCCTTCTGCACTGTTGGTGGGAATGCAAACTGGTGCAGTGACTATGGATAACAGTATGGAGGTTCTGCAAAAAATTAAAAATAGAATCCAACAATTCCACTTCTGGGAACACGTCCAAGGGAAACAAAAACACTAACTCAAAAAGATATCTTCACCCTCATGTTTTTAGCAGCATATTTTAACAATAGCCAAGATGTAGAAACAACCTAAGTGTCTATGTTAGGTTTCAATTCCCTCAACCATATTTGTTCTACCATTCCCAGTATAAAAGTAATTCTCTTTGATAGACGATGGGAGTGAAATAGAAGCATACTAGCTTTCCATCTTTTGTTAACATTGTATTATCTATTTTGTGAGGTGAACCAATCCTTTCCTGTTCTTCTTGTTCCATTTTATTTAAAAAGACCATTCTTCTTCTCCTTCTTCTTCTTCTTCTTCTTCTTCTTCTTCTTCTGCTTCTGCTTCTGCTTCTGCTTCTGCTTCTGCTGCTTCTTCTGCTGCTGCTGCTTCTTCTTCTTCTTCTTCTTCTTCTTCTTCTTCTTCTTCTTCTTCTGCTTCTGCTGCTTCTTCTTCTGCTGCTGCTGCTGCTTCTTCTTCTTCTTCTTCTTCTTCTTCTTCTTCTTCTTCTTCTTCAAATTGTACTGTTATTTGTAGTTGTAGTCGTAGTAGTACTAGTAGCAGCATTTTGGAAAGTCTCACTGTTTCCTGAATTACAATTTTCTGAGGCAGTTTAGCTGTTCATAAGACTTTTGAAATGGATTTCTGCGTATTTGCCTCTTATCTGATCTTTTGTAGCCGCCATTTAAAGTTCAACTTTGTTGAATAATCCTGATGAATCATGCTGCAACTGCAAACAAGTGTCCCTGTTTCAAAGTACTGTATTTTACAGTGTTGTGAATGTAACACCACTGATTAATAAGGAGAAACGATTTGTGTTACTCCAGCCTCTCCAGATGATATAGTAGTCACGTAGGAAAAAGCCTATTGTTTGCTCACGCAAACATCTAGCCACTTCGAATGATTGGTTTCTCGGATGATTCTTCATTATATTATTTATAGTTGAGACTTATTTTGAAGCACATTTTCATGGTCTATAACTTCTTTCAGACTGGTCAGTACTCTTAGGATTTTCTTAGTTGTTTCTTTATTATTTTCGTTTTTTGTGTAGAACACATTTTTAACTAGAGAATCCATTTATCACTGAAATCTTTCCAAGAAAAACATTGTTATGTTGAGTCTGTCAATGTCTAGGCTCTAACCTCTTTTATTTCCTCTAAAAGAACTGTTTTTGCAACACAAAACTTTTGGGGATGGGGCCTGGAAAGGATATATATATCTGTATCTATATCTATATATCTATATCTATATCTATCTAATCTATATCTGTATATTATATTTATCAGAATGTGACTTCTAAGTAAATTAAATTTAATTTAATTATGTGTACCTATTATGTGGTAAGCACTGTGCTAAAACAATGGCTCACCCAAAACAATGGCTATATACTATTTTTAAACTGTTCTAGTATTTTGATCTATATTAGAAAATACCTTTCCACTTTTGTCTCGCCAAATGGTTCTTATGATTGTATGTTAACTATTGCTGTGAAACAAACCATCTTGAAACATAGTGGCTTAAGACAAGGACCCTTATTTTGTTCATGAATCACATTTTGTATACGGGTCTGTGAAGGTACTTCATCTCTGCTGTACTTTGCATCAGCTGGGACAAGTTGAAGTCTGGGATTAGAATCGTCTGAAGACTCCTCACTCCCATGTCTGGTCATTGATGCTGGCTGTTAGCTGCAACCTTAGCTGCAGCTGTTGCCCAGAACATTCACTCATGGCCTCTCCATGTGGTCTGGGCCCCCTCTTAATGTGATTGCTGGGTCCCAAAGGTGAACTTCCTGAGAGAGATGGGCAGATGAAGACAGTTACCTCTTATGACTTAGCCTTAGAAGTCATACAGCATCATTTTTACATTCTATTCATTGAAACAGCTACAAAGAACCACCCAATTACAAGGGGAAGTGAGAAACAGATTCCGATTTTTAGTAGAAAAATGGTAAGATTCTGGAAGAGCCTGTGAGAAGGATCACATGAAACTAGCCATATTCCTGTGGTCCTTTTCAGAAAGTACAATCTGCTACAATGATACACCTAAGAATGTTGGTGTAACTTGCTTATGTTTGTTTGTCCTTTTATTTCCTTCCAAAGGCTACTTATGACTCTGCACTACTACCCTTTGCATGATGGAGCTAATTTCCTCCAATAAATATGAAATCTATATTTACTATTATAAGATACAAGGAAAGATGAAAAGATGATAAAGACTGAAGAGCTAGCTCACTTCAGAGAGTTTACTTCTGTTTGACCTCTTATATTAAAGAGCTTTTGAACAAGGAAACCCTTCTAATAATGATATTAGATCATATTTTGGCTCACAAAAAATGGCAATTTCCATGAATTTGCTACCTGTACCTTTGTACCGGAATGTAAATACTCAAATCCAAGCAACTTATCCTGAAAGTTCTCCCCAATTATTTTTTCTTTATTATAACTGTTATCTTTGGCATAGTAATTCATACTTTTATTAAATCACTCTTCAAATTGAAATCCTTCTAAATAATAATCCACTTAATCTTTTTTAGTTTCCTCATATATAAATATTTCTATTTTGCTCTTTAAAAATCATCTTTTCTGTGAATATATCTCCCTTAGAAAACAATACTTATCTGCATTTCTCCACATTATCTTGTTCATATTGAAATTAACCATAAAGTATTAACTGTAAACAAATCAGCTTTTTCTGTTCACTCCACACTGAGAACTACAGACGACTGAGTGACCAATTATCTTTTTAAAAATTTTTTTAAATGTTTATTTATGATTAAGAGACAGAGAGAGACAGAGCATGAGCATGGGAGGGGCAGAGAGAAGAGGAGACACAGAATCCGAAGCAGGCTCCAGGCTCTGAGCTGTCAGCACAGAGCCCGACATGGGGCTTGAACTCACAAACCATGAGATCATGACCTGAGCCGAAGTCAGACGCTTAACCGACTGAGCCACCCAGGGCCCCCTGAGTGACTAATTATCTTGACTCAAAATAGTGACTGTCCCTCTATGGCAAGTGCCATAATCTATCTAAAGGGAATATAATATCCTAATAATAGCAGAAACAGCAAGTTTTTAAACAGATATTTTGTGACAAGAGTTTTAAAGCTTTGGTTCATTTGATGGCATAGAATGAGGAGTTTTCTAGAAGCATATACAGCTCTTTCTTTATGGCCCCTTTTCCAGATTTTTCTCCCACCAGTTGTGCTGCTTACTTATCCTATTTGCTTCCTGCTTGCTTATCTATTTCCAAGTCTTCCTTGGAGGGTCACAGCAGAAGTCAGGGAGGGTTGCTGAACACAGTTTCATCCTTAGCAGTCTGTAATTTTACATGTAATTCAGGACAATAATTTGGGTACTGGTAGCCCATTCGGCACTTTAAGGCTGCCCACTCTCGACAGACACAGCGTTGCAGGGTAAAGGCATGGAGAGGTGCAGGCAGGCCATGCCTAAGCTCTCACTGCCTTGTCTGTCCAGTCACCAGCAGAATCCTTGCCTTTTCTGGCCACTCCTGCCTTTGTGCAGCCCTGTGTGCTCTTAGAAGCTCTGGATTGTGCCAGATCCAGCCTCAGGCAGTAATGTCTGTAGCCTCTGTTCGGAAGAATACGAATATGTCTTTCTTTTTAAACCCTGAGCCCACACAATCTGCAAATCATCAGCTGAAGGGAAATCTTAGTGTCTGAACTATAGTTTATTACAAGAGGAAAAAACCTAACAGCAACAGACAGGATGAAACCAGAGTGCAGCCTTTGAGTGGCAGACCTCAATGAATTCTCATTCGTCAATCTGCCCTTTGGTGCACAATTTCAGATCAGCAAACCAAGGCTCCGTGAGTGTAGGAAACTTGCCCAGGTCACTCAGCTAGTAAGTTAAGAACTGGGATTACAATTCAATTCGGTCTGACATTAAAACCCATTCTCTTAACCCCTAAATGGACTCCTTATTCCATTGTGATCCCTCACCGTATGCCTTATTATACCTTGGTTATATTTTTCAGTCTTACGAAATTTGGATAATTTGTAGGTCAAATTATCTATTGATATGTAGCTAATTTTTTTAAGGAGTTTGAACTAGTAAAGTATAAAATGATTTGATATAAGCCTTTTTATTGAAGTATAGTTGACACACAATGCTACATTAGTTTCAGGTGTACAACGTAGGGATTCACCCACTCTGTACATCATGCTATGCTCATCACAAGTGCAGCTACCATCCGTCACTATACAACGCTATCACAATACCACTGACCATATTCCCTATGTTGTGCCTTTTAGTTGTGAAAGACTTAATTCTTTTTAATCATCATGTCCAGCTCAACTCTGTGGAGTTTTCCTGTCCTGTGTCTTTAATGAAAATTTGGGCAGATTTCATAAATTTCTGGTCATTCGTTGTTATTAAAATTGAGTCCAGTGCATTTTATAAATTCTCTATCCATTTCAGAGTGTTTATGTGCCCCATGCTGATCACATCAGTCATTATCATATAGGATTCTCAAGGGATAGGGATTCTGTTTCATTCCTTCCAACCTATCACTTCTCTTTTGAGTCTAGCTCCTACACAGTTGGGGGCGGCAAGGAAGGAGAGGGAGTGATGTGGGGTTCTCTTGTATCACTGGCTCTAAATCATTTGTGTGGAAGCTTTCTTTGCCTTGCTCTCACTCCTTCAGATCCTGCTCAGGACTTATGTGACAAAAAATTTTTTGAGGTCATGGTTAGCTTTTATCCAGCTCCTTTCTTCACTGAAATCTCCTTCAGAAAAAGGTAGGCATTTTCTCCTGATGGTCCCTTCCAGCAGTTCCGTCTGGTCTACCCATGCCATGGAGAATCAGTAGCTCCTGTTGGATTTCCACTGTACGACTCTCTACCTGGAGCAAAGACCTTCTTCTGCCTTTCTACACTGCAATGCAGCTCCCCTGCTCCTTGGTGCAGGACTGTGTCAGTAAATCTACTTTTGGAACTATCTAGATATAGGACATATATTACTCTCTCAGGAATCTCTCTCCATGCTCAGCACCCCTCTAGTGGAGTAAACTCCCAAATATGCAAGCATCCAGATAAGGACCAAGGCACAGTATCAACCTCTAGAATTCTGTACCTTAGATGGCTTCCATGGAGAGGTAGTGGACCATTGCCAAAGAGAGGGGGTTGGGGGAGAAGATTTCTCAGCTAACCTCTGCACTCTCCTGCCTCTGCACCCTGAGACTGGATGCCAAGGCAGTGGAGGGTGGGTATGGGGAAGAGCATTATGATATTTAGTGGGTTGATTCTGCTGCATCTCCTGTGAGCTGTGGAGAAAGGTTTTAGCTCCAGTTCAGTAGCTTAATGACTGTTTTAAACACACGTGTGATTTAAAATCTTTTCTATTCAGCTTTGGGGCTTAAACCACAATTCCATCAGAATAGAAAAAAAAATCACATTTAACATTGTATGAAAACATAGAAATAGTAATTTAAAGTGGTTGCTGTGCAAAGTGGGGACAATTGCTTTTCCTCAATAAGTATTTTATATCTTAAAGGAATTTTTTTTTTAAATGAGGAGTGCTAACTAAAACTGCTTACATTTGCACATACCCTTTTAAGTATCTTTATGTCCATTTGTGAATCACAACAATGCATGATAGAGATAAAGGGTCATTATCACCATTTTATATATGAGAACATCGGGGCTTAGCATGTTAGATAATTTTTCTAAAGTCTCACTCTTAAGGGGTCGTGCTGAATTTCTAACTCTCCATGTACCACTTCACCTCTATGCTCCTGTTTTAAGGGGGTTTCCTAGAAGCACAGTCTGAGAACAGGATTCATGTGCAAGTGGTTTATTAAATTTTGCTCTTGGGAGAAATCTGTACTGGAGTGAATGTAGCAAAATAGACAGGAAATAAATTTTAAAAAGGAAGCGGCTCCGGGATAAGTCTCACCTCAGCCTGATCCCAAAGGGAGCACAAGAGCATACGTTGCATCATAGAGTTTGCCCTTGCTTGATGCGAGGATCTGGGCTTTTGTGTCCCCTCCTCTTTCATTGTTGGGTGTGGGTTGCCCTGTAGCAAGAGAGGTGGGGGATGAGGGAATTCCCAGGCACCTCAGGCTGAGGGGGCTCCAGTTGCCCGAGGGTAACTTGGAGAGGCTGACAGCAAGTCCACGGCAGTGACACCCACAGGAGTTGAAGGGAATGGCATGTGAACCAGTAAAAGGTATGGAGCAGGGGCACCAGCAGGGTTAGCTGAGATAGTAAGCGGTCCACTGCCTCTAACCATGCTAGTGGTTAATGGAGACATAGGTTACTTCTAAACATAAGACCAAAGTAAATGTCTTAGAATAAAATTATAAAGGTCAAAAGGAGTAGAAGCAGTGTCGTATTACTCTTTGTTTGGATAAAGACCTCTAGCTGTACCTGTTACTTTTCAGTGTAGATACACTGCTTATTAAAATCTGTTATTTCCTCGAAGAACCTTTTGAAACACAAGTCAACTAGATTATGATGAATATATTTGTTGAAGGAAAACACATAATTTTATGCCTTTCTCTTATAACTTAGGCAAAGAAGGCTGCAAGCAGAAGGCAAGTTTTCATGACACTCAGGCAATGTCTTAAATGAAAAAGTTGTTTGGTTTCATCAGGTGCCAAGGCAAAATGATCATTTATTTTGCCTGCCTTTAACTTGTATTGTGTTGCATACAACTTAAATATTATTGACAGGTATTCTTACCAGATTAAGAAAAAGATAATATGATCAACTTTCTTTAAGACAGTTACCCCTGTTTTGTTTTGTTTTGTTTTATGTTTATTTTTGAGAGAGAGAGAGAGAGAGCATGAGCAGGGGAGGAGCAGAGACAGAAGGAGACACAGAATCTGAAGCAGGCTGCAGCCTCTGAGCTGTCAGCACAGAACCTCACCTGGGGCTCAAACCCACAAACCGGGAGATCATGACCTGAGCCGAAGTCAGAATCTTAACTGACTGAGCCACCCTGGAGCCCAGACAATTACTCCTGTTTATTTAAGCCATCTAAACAAGTCTTATTACTTTAATTCGTATTCATGTAAATTGTCATAATTTTGGTCACTCTAAACTATTTCATTTAAAGAACCATTGTAGTAAAATTATGTCACAATACAGGCAGTCCCCAGTTTTCAAAAGTTCCCATTATGCCACTTCGCTTTTAGGAAAGACTTACATTAGAACCTGTTTTCACTCACCGAAAGAAACCGAAAGACCAAAAGGTAGAAATGGTGCTCAGAGTTTTTGTAGCGAGCTGTTACAGAGGCTGCGTGCACCCTGAGCACGGAGAGTGGTATCACCAAGCTCCGCCCCCAGGAACTCCCCTCATTATCCCAGCAAAAGCTGCCATAGCTTTGAACTCTGTGAGCTTCCGTGCTTTGACTTATTGGGTGCATATGTTAGCAAGATGTGTCCTAAGGTACCACAAAACCCTAAGAGAGTTTATTTTTGGGATCTGGGAACCCTAAAAGTTTTTCCATGTAAATTAATGGTAATTCCTTCTTTGCTTTCTGCCATTTCACATTACAAAAGTTTTCTTCGGAACATTCTACTTTTGATACAAGTAGTATCCAAATAGTAATTTTTACATCTATTGATAGCAGGTCACATACCAGGTGAGTCTAAGCGCGATACTTTTCTAATTTATTTGAACTTCACAAGTTCTAGAATATGGGTAGTATTATCCTTCCCCTTCTAAAGAAGAAAAAACTGAAGCCAGAGTAATCCTGTAACCTACCTAAAGTCACATGGTTGTGACAATATTTGAGCTGATGCAGTCTGGTTCCAGAGCCATGCTCTGAGTATGAAAAACATTTGAATGTGGGTTTCTAACATCTATAAGTTTTGGTGTTTACTTTTGCCACCATATTTAGTCTGTTTTATAGATTATACAAATTAAGAATTTAGAGAAAACAAATAATACGGTTGACAAAAACTTAGAGGGTCAATAAGAGAATAACTGGACAAGGTTCTCAGTGGTATTTCAAAATGAGTCATTTCATTATGTCAATACATTAAATCCTAGTAGTTATATAATTCAAAATACATTCCTTGTACTTTATTTTTACAACTGGCTATAACTCCAGTTTATAAAAATTTGTCAGGTCATTAGTTAATTGTTTAAATATAAAATATGCCCTTTTTCCTTCCTATTTTTACCCAATATTTTCTGGGTCCTACATCTATTCTTTCATTAAAAAAAGTATGTATGTGCATACACACACAATTAAGTATATGTGTTCAATCAAAGTAAATAATGAAGGTTTAGCCAATTCATATCTGAATTGAAATACGGTACAAAACGGTGCCTTTTTGCATCTTGACCTCATTCTTATAATTTATCAGATGTCCTTTGGTATTATTTTTTATAAGCTCTATTTTCTCAATCCAGTTTTCCTTCCCTCACTCCTTCCCCCCTTCCTTCCTTCCCTCCCTCTCTCCTTCCCTCCTTTCTTTCTTGCTTTTCTCCATCCCATTCCTTTTTTCTTTTTTCTTTGTTGCTTAATTCATTTGTGCTTCTATAAACACATATAAGACCAAAGCCATGAGCTGTGTTATAGTCCCTTAAGTCCCTTAAGCTTAATGAGAGGAGCTTAGGTGTTTGGGTTTCAAAGGGCTCCTAGCTGCAATTTATTTGTGTGAAACTTGAGCAAAACACTTCTTTTGCTCTTTTGAAAATGATGAAGTTTTGATGGTCTCCAAAGTTCCTTAAAGTTTCAAAAACAAAAATAATTTTAAAATAACTTCTATACTCATAATCTAAGTCAGAATAAATACACAACAAGAAATGTGAGGGTGATAAAAAAGAAATGTCAACAATATAAGTATTTACATGGAAGACCTGATTGATAAATGGTTAATAAAATATTTTTCCTGTCATGCAGATGATTAAACCAAGGACAGTAGGTGATGTCAGCAAATCTGAATGAAGAACTGTGGTGAATGTGTAAAGATAGACACATTAAGAATGGACAATAGAGATGGGGCGCCTGGGTGGCTTAGTCGGTTAAGGTTCCGACTTCCCGTCAGGTCACCATCTCGTGCTTTGTGGGTTCAAGCCCCCAGTTGGGCTCTGTGCTGACAGCTCTGAGCCTGGAGCGAGCCTGCTTCAGGTTCTGTCTCTCTCTCCCTCTCTCTCTCTTTCTCTGTAAAAAGTAAATAAACATTAAAAAATATTTTTTTTAAAAAAAAGAATGGACAATAGAGATTTGCCTGAAACATTTCCTATGAGCTCTATTACTGGATTATTGGAAACCTCATCCTGATTTCTCATATGTGTGGTTTCACATGCAATTCAGCCCTATTTCTAGTTTGTTCTTTCATACATTATTGTGACATAAAAGTGACAGACACTCACAGATTATTCATAATAATATCTCTCTTCCCAAATATCCTTGAATTACCCTAAACTATTATTGGAAGTAGTTTTTGAATAAAAATTAATTTAGAAAAACACTGCAAGTTTACATTGGTCATAGAATTTATTGCTGCCTTATTTCCATAAAGAATATCAACTAAAATATGGACTTTTTTCTCTTTACTACAAATATGACTGACAAATGCAAGATTTTCTCGTAAGTGGTAGTCTGTGTACTCATTTGTAATTGGGACTGGTATTCCACCTATATATGCATATATATTATATTGTAATATATATATTATGACATATAATATATATAAACATCAAAAGTTAAGATGTTTTAATTATTTAAAATGATAAATTATCCTTTAAGAGATTTTTTTTTTACTACTCAAGAAAGCATTCGTATTGCATGAGGTGTTATTATGAATTTTGAAACAACTTATTTCTCCAGAAGACGTTTTAGGGTTTACACACAATTTGAATTTCAATGTTCTCACCTAGAATTTTATACATTGTTAGCTGACTCTCAAACCAGGGGATTTTTTTTTAATTTTTTTTTTTTAACGTTTATTTATTTTTGAGACAGAGAGAGACAGAGCACGAACAGGGGAGGGTCAGAGAGAGAGGGAGACACAGAATCTGAAACAGGCTCCAGGCTCTGAGCTGTCAGCACAGACCCCGATGCGGGGCTCGAACTCACGGACCGCGAGATCATGACCTGACCTGAAGTCGGCCGCTTAACCGACTGAGCCACCCAGGCGCCCCTCAAACCAGGGTATTTTAAGGGATCAGTTGCATTTGGGTTGTTTTTGTTTTTGTTTTTTGTTTGTTTTTTTGTTTTGTTTTGCCATGGCAAACAATGCCAAAGGCCTGATTTATTAATAACGAGAGACTAGGAATCAGGACATGGATATTTGTAATTATAAGTTTCACTGCCTTTTAAAAAATTGTGTTGTATGGCACAGCATGTATTTAGTTTTAAAATGAAAGGAAATTTAGATTCTTTTCATGATGAGTATGGAATGAACATTTCTTTAGAGAGAGAGAAAGAGGTAGGAGCAGAGGGCAAGGGGAGAGAGAATCTCAAGCAGTCTCCACATTCAGCATGGAGCCCAACTCAGGGCTCAGTCTCACAACTGTGAGATCCTGACCTGAGTCAAAATCAAGTCGAACACTTAACTGACTGAGCCACGCAGGCACCCCTAGAATGAACATTTTAAAGAGAAAAAGCCCCTTCAGGGTGAATCTATGGATAGGAGTCACTTTTCTGCCAGGAGTAATGCCTGAGCTGCATTTTTGGCCCACAAGTTCTAGAATGCCCCACTAGTTTTCAGAACTGAAGAGGAAGGGTGTAAATACTGGTGCATACTTGATTTTTAAGAAAGAATGATACTCCACATTGTTCAATTCCTTTTGCATTTCCAACTCTGTGTCTCTGCAGGCAGGGAGCCCTATGCTATGCTTCTGAATCCCAGACCCTTTCCGGTCCATGGGAATTTGCCAAGGTTGCTCCTCAGACAAGAAGAGATACTCATGTATTAAGTCCCCCACATTAGACTACATGAGTCTGCTTCCTCATAAAACAAAAGTGAATAACAATGAACCTAGAAAGGTGACACTCAGTAATGTGAAAGAGTATTATCTTTCAAGATCCCATCAAAAGAGATGATTTTGAGGCTGTCCTTGTATTTTGCTGTCTGCTAAATTAAGATATTTCTATATTAAGAACTAGAGACAACCCTCTGAAAGATGGGAAGGGTCTCATAGGAGCTCTCTAGCCCAGTCCTAATTGTAGGGGGGAAAGCCCTGGAAAAAAACTGTGACTTTTATTTACCTCTGGGTTTCCTCACTTTAAAAATCTTGTTTGCTAATGGATACTTCGCTGGCCAGTAATTTGCTGTTCTGAGAGTTGAGTGTAAATTTAAAATGGCATTTTCAGGGTACTTTAGAAATAAGGAATGATAATATTAAAATCCTTCAGAAATAAAACAAGCTTGTTATATTTTCATCCCTCTAAAAGAGACATAAGGAGAGATTTATTAACATCAATTTTCCACTTTTGATGCCCTCTGTAGGAGGTGCTAGTAAAATTCAGATATGTTTTCAAGGCCCTCAGTTTGAGGGTCCCGCTGAATGACTTATCCAGATGGAAGTGATAGAACTTTTCTTTCTCCTCATGTGATTAATAAGCTTATTAAGAATTTTTGCTAAATAGAGTCTGGCTTATAAAGTGAAGGGTTTTTAAACTTGTTTTAAAAATTATGTATTCATCTATAACCATACTACAGAGGTTCCCTAGCATTCTGTGGTATGGCAAAGAATGTGTCTATTGGCCACTCAGGAGAGATGCCCCCTTCAGAAAAGCCTATTTAAAGTGTTAGGTTATGCTGTTCCTTGTTTCTTTTAATCATGTAAGTACCTCTATATCAAAATTGCTACTGTTTTCAGACCAGATGGCATGGAACACATTTGTTACACAACTATGATTAAATATACAGTTAAGAAAATTTTTTAGAATAGATCGCTTTGCCCGATTTATTAAATTTAATAATACATTGACCATTAGGAGCATTATATAATTTGCATCTGAAATAATATATTACTACTAATAAATCTATAAACCACACATCATCTATTCAGATGGCATAATGTAGCAATTTGTTGTATATACTATGTGAATTTTGTCAACAGGGAATCCCCCTGATGAAAAAATAGCATAATATTAATTACTAGCACCATCTGTGCAAAACAATAGGAAAACCAATATTTTAATACAATGACTTCATGCATGTCAGTTATCTTCCACATTAAATGCTGCAGTTTTGTTGACGCAGTTTACCTGTCTAATAATTTAAATAATGGATGTTCTTACAGAGGTTAAAACTATGAATAAATGAATTAAAATTAAATATCATCAAACGTTTAAATAGGTATAACATGAATCTGATTCATTCTCCAGAATATATCCTGCATGCATGTATGTATATACAAATTACTGTACCATCTGTTAGGTTTTTACGGGTTGAGCATGAATTTTCTTTCCACACATGAAAGGCATATTGTAGATGCCTTGTAGTGAAAAGATTATTCAGTTGAAAAGGTTGAGACAATTGGTCTAACTAATGCCTGGCAATGGTCAGACTCCAAGAGTACCTTCAAAGATGGAGGCAAGGGTCATCATAGGAAAGATCGTATTCTATTTAAATTTTGAGCTCTCAAGCTAACATTTGCTAATTATGACAATGGATGCCGTTCTAAGCACCAAAGGACTCCCTTTCATCTGTCCTTTTAAACTACTGTAACCTGCCACCTGGTAGGTTTTTATATATCCACTTTAACTTCTGGCTTTAATAAATATTTATTGAACAAAAATAATGAATTACACTTTGGGGAAGGAGGTGGTGAGCAAAGAGTCTTTTCTTAGCTTTCGGTACTAACTATTCCTTTGGTTGGCTTATTTAGGCGGCTTAATACCTCCTATTTTCGAAGTTTTCTTACTAACGCAGACTTCAGAGCCTCAGAGCACAAAAGGTGGGGCTGGAAGTCATTATTGCTAGGAAACGTGGACAAGAAATAGATTTTTCATTTGGGGGCGTCTTTTGTAATAGCCAATTAATCTAAACCTTTCATTAAATAACACTGAACAGTGGTCATCGAACTTCCTCAGTTTACCACATTCTCTTACAGCTAGAAAGAAGCCTCCACGTCCATAGGTTCCAACTCCTAAGATAGTAAAATTCTCTGTTGGAGAGAAGAGATCTTGAAATTCTCTTATGAAATTCCACTTAACCCCAACTCCGAATTAAGTTGCCTCTTTTTAAAATTTCTTTGCACATAGTTTAGGATGAGCTTTAGGGCTAGCTTCATTATGCAGGGTAAGATTTTTAGATCATCAACCCCGGCACCACATTCCTGGGTTTGATTTCGGAATTACATAGCTCTGTGACCTTGAACATAATTGTTGAATCACTTAACTTCTATTTCCAGGGTATAAAGTCATCCTTATAAAATGGAAATGGCACTGCTTACCTCTTGCTAATTATACGTCGATAGAGAATGAGGTAATATCACGATCATCAGTAATTATTATTTATGGCTTATCCAATGAGGTAAAGGAAACAGAATAGTTAAAAAGAATGGTAGCCTTTCAGAAAGAATATGAACAGGCAATCACAGAATAAACATAAATGCAAATAAAAGTGAAGAGATTCTCAAAGCTGTAGGAGTCAGGAAAAGTAAAATTAAACAGCAGAGCACGAGACAGTTTTGTTCCAAAACTTTAATTCATGGTACTTTCAAAAGTGTGCGGGCAATAGGCACATTTAGGCACAATAGGAGGGAGGGCATATTAGCACATCTTTCGGGGGGAAGGAAACTTAGCAGCAGTTCAAAAATTCAAATGCACGTGTTTTTTGACCCAGAAATTTTACTTTTAGAAATCTCTCCGAGAGTGATTTTTAGCCAAATGGTGAACAGATGTAGCTATCCCCTTTCACCCCTCCACCCTCCTCAAAAAAACCATGCTGATACAAAATAACAAATACATACTAATCAACTTAAAAAAAATAGACACACACACATGAAATAAAAAAAATCATCAGTTTCCAGAAATAGAGAACTAAAATCCAACATGAAGTTGGTAATAATAACCCATATGGACTTTTACCTAAGAACACCAATGTTTTCACGCTTTCGGATGCACAGGGACAGCCTGTGACCAAGCGAGACAAAGAGCTGGAATTGAGCTTCTGACAGAAAGTTTTAGAGGGAAAAAAGGAGCTCCGTGAAAAAGGGATCAGGAACATTCTATTTATTGTCCTTCCAAAATATCTGAGGAGCTTTCTGTCTATCCAGTTGTGGACATCCATCCATCCATACATATATACATAATACATACATATTTTAAAAGTCTATTATAAGGGCTTGGAGGTGAAGTCTATTAATCATCTATATTTTAAGTAACAGAGACAGCCAAAAAATATTTTCAGGTTTAAGTTCTATTTTATTGATAAATTGCCTTCTTTAAAGTGAAACTGCTAGCCATATGGTCAACAATATCTCTTTCCTTTTGGGGGGAAATGAAAGTAAAGTTGAAGGGCAGATTTTTCACTGTGCTTGAACAACCGTATAGAATTCTATGGCCAGGCTAAGACCACTGACAGTCTTGGTTTCAGAAACCTTTGCCTTAGTCACTTACGGAAACAACTGCAATGAGGGGAGTAAGCAGATCTAACAAAACTTTGCATTAGCACCTCATGAACAGGAGAAAACTAAATAATTTCAAAAAGACTATTATTTTTTAAGTTATTTTAAATAATTAAGGAGAGAAAAGAAGGAATAGAAATCTCAGTAAAAACAAGGATACTATAACAAAACATTGGACTTGAAAAAGAACGAAGTCGAACATCTGAGAGTAAAGAAAAAATATGTATCATTGAAATAGGAAACTCAGTCGACTGCTTAAATGATAGCTGGACACAGGTGGGAGGAGAATAAGGAAATGGGAAGAAATGGAAATCCACAACACACATCTGGGATTCCTTGATTGTGAGAATAGATAGAAGAAATATCTCCGGGTAACATACAACAGAAACGTCCAGAATTGAAAAAGACATGATTGTGGAGAATGTGGAGGAAGTGGCACAGTGAGTTCTGAATAAGAGAAACAAAGCAGAAGTCCTCTTAACCGGATCAGTTCTCTTGACTGGCTCAGTAAAGTAATGTGCTTCTATGCTTTTTAAATGACTCTTACAGTGTGATAAATGTTCTACTAGGAAGTGACCACATGGTATATCACATGGGAATCACTCTGATTCCCACTGATGGAATTCTGTTCTGAGAGAGTTGTGTTTCATCTATAACGGTAAAAGAGAGTTGTGTATGTTACATTAATTATCCCAACCAATAAAATATCAATATAAAACAAAGATTGCATCAAGAAAAACTAAATTGAATGCTTTGGGGAGACTCCATAAAGACATGCCACTTTATTTATTTATTTTTTTAATTTTTTTTAACGTTTATTTATTTTTGAGACAGAGAGAGACAGAGCATGAACGGGGGAGGGGCAGAGAGAGAGGGAGACACAGAATCGGAAGCAGGCTCCAGGCGCTGAGCCGTCAGCCCAGAGCCTGAAGCGGGGCTCGAACTCGCAGACCGCGAGATCGTGACCTGAGCTGAAGTCGGACACTTAACCGACTGAGCCACCCAGGCACCCCAAGACATGCCACTTTAAAAGGTAGATGTGAAATTAGGTTTAGGCACAAGAACTGTAAAACAGGGGCTAAAAGTAATAAATATCTGGAATGTGGTAAACACAAACACTTCCAACAATGTCTTAAAGTTCTTACCTGCACTATAAAGACACTGAAATTGGAAATGGTAGATAATCCAGTATGTGTCGCTCATGAAAGATTACATGAAAATTTGACCAGCAGACCCATGTCAACGGAAAGGCCTTGTGCCACATCAAAAATTTACCAAATAATACAGATTTATATATTTGAGTTTAAGTAAAATGTTTAAGATGAGCATTAATCACTTGTTAAAATGATTCTCAACTTTAACACGTTTTTCATTTCCTCGTTGAGCTAATGGTTCTGATGAGAGATCATTCTATATCAATGATCAACTGAAGAACATCAAAGTCATTAAAAAATTGCCTACTAAGGAAAAAAATACATCAATAACAAAGTTCAAATCAGCAATTTTTTCTAAGAGTTCACCACCAAATCCAAGATTGCAAAGATTTCCCCTTTGTTTTCTCCCAGAAGCTTCAGGTTTTTAGATCTCATATTTAAATTATTGTCCTAGCACGATCTGTTGGAGAATATCCTTTCCCCGTTGAATGGGCTTGGCACTCATAAAAAAACAATTGACCATAGACATATAAATTAATTTCCAAACTCTCAATTCTATTTCTTCTTCCCATTTTAGTTTATTTTTAAATTTTTAATTCCAGTACAGTTAACACACAGTGTTATATTAGTTTCAGGTACAATATAGTGAGTCAACAATTCCGTACATCACCCGGTGCTCATCACAAGAAGTGCACTCCTTAATCCCAATCATATTTATTTTCTATAGTTGAGTTTATTTCTTGGTTTCTCTCTCTCTCTTTTTCTTTGCTTCTTTTCTTAAAATTATTATTTATTTACTTTAAATTGTATGAATTGAGCTACAATTGACATTGTTGTTGTTCTTTTTATTATTTTATTATTTAAAGTTTTTATTTAAAGTCCAGTGAGTTGGGCTGATGGCTCAGAGCCTGGAGCCTGTTTCCGATTCTGTGTCTCCCTCTCTCTCTGCCCCTCCCCCGTTCATGCTCTGTCTCTCTCTGCCCCAAAAATAAATAAACGTTGAAAAAAAAATTTATAAAGTCCAGTGAGTTAACATATAGTGTATGTTATATCTCCCCCATGTTCATTTGTTTGGTTTCTTAAATTCCACTTATGAGTGAAATCATATGGTATTTGTCTTTCTATGACTGGCTTATTTTGCTTAGCATAATAGTCTCTAGGTCCATCCATGTCATCGCAAATGGCAAGATTTCATTCTTTTTTATGGCTGAGTAGTATTCCATTCTAGATAGGTAGGTAGATAGATAGATACATAGATACATAGATACATAGATACATAGATACATAGATACATAGATACCACATCTTCTTTATCCACTCATCAGTCGATGGACATTTGAGCTCTTTCTACAATTTGGCTATTGTTGATAATGCTGCTATAAACATAGGGGCATCCATAGGGGTATATGCATGCCTTTGAATTGGTGCATTTGTATGTTTGCAGTAAGTACCCAGTAGTTGATTACTGCATTATAATATAGTTTTATTTTTAACTTTTTGAGGACGTTCTTTCCTGTTTTTCACAGTGGCCATACCAGTTTGCATTCCCACCAGCTGTACACAAGAGTTCCTTTTTCTCCACATCCTCACCAACACTTGTTTCTTGTGTTTTTTATTTTAGCCATTCTGACAGATACAAGATGATATCTCATTGTAGTTTTGATTTGCATTTCCATGATGATGAGTGATGTTGAGCATCTTTTCATGTGTCTGTTGGCCTTCTGTATGTCGTTTGGAAAAATGTTTTTGTCTTCTGCCCATTTTTAATTGAACTTTTTTGCTTTTTGGGTGTTGAGTTGTATCAGTTCTGTATATATTTTGGATACTAACCCTTTATTGGATAAGTCATTTGCAAATATCTTCTCCCATTTAGTAGGCTGCCTTTTAGTTTTGTCAATTATTTCCTTCACTGTACAGAAGCTTTTTATTTTGATGTAGACTCAATAATCTATTTTTTCTTTTATGTCACCTGCCTCAGGAGACATAACTAGAAAAATGTTGCTGTAGCCTATGTCAGAGATATTTCTGCCTGTGCTCCTTTTTAGGATTTTAATGGTTTCAGGTCTCACATTGAGGTCTTCAATTCATTTCAGTTTGTTTTTGTGTCTGGTGTAAGAAAGTGGTCAAGCTGCATTCTTTTGCATGAATTGCATACAGTTTTTCCAACACCATTTGTTAAAAAGACTGTCTTTTTCCCATTGCATATTTTTTTCCTGCTTTGTTGACATTTAATTCATCATATAATTGTGAGTTTATTTCTGGGCTTTCTGTTCTGGTCCATTGACTTATGTGTCTATCTTTGTGCCAGTACCATACTAGTTTGATTATTGTAGCTTTGCAGTAAATTTTGAAATTTCACCTTTTTAGCTAATTTATTCTGAGATATTTTATTCATTTGGATACAATTGTAATGAAATGGCATTCTTAGTTTTTTTTTTATTGTTTGTTGCTGGTATATACAAAAACTACTGATTTTTGTGGGTTGGTCTTATACCCTATAACTTTGCTGAATTCATTTATTAGCTCTTTCTTGTGAGTTCTTTGAGATTTTCCGTATACTGTATAGGATCATGGCATCTATAGATATAGTTCTGTTCCCCCTCCTCCTCCTCCTCCTCCTCCCCCTTCTTCTCCTCATTTTACAATTTGAATACCCTTTCTTCTTTTCCTTATCTAATCACTCTATCTAGGACTTCCTGTATAATGTTGAAGAGCTGTGGTGAAAGTAGACATCTTTGTCTTATTCTTGATCTTGGTGGGAAAATTTTCAATCTCTCATCATTAATTAAAATGTTAGCTGCAGGTTTTTCATAAATGCCCGTTGTCAGGTTGATGCATTGAGTTTTAAAAATAGGAAACTATTTGAGTATATTTGAAAAAAGAAGAGAATTAAAGAAGATGATTGAAAGAATTTCTATTAAAAGTTAGAAATTCTCAGATTTGGCTTTCAAAAATTCAATAGAATGTAACTCTGAATAGTTATAATCATAAAGGATACATCTAAAATACTTAAAAAAATAAGTTTAAAAGATGGAAAAACATGTATTAGAATAACCCAAGGGCGCCTGGGTGGCTCAGTCAGTTAAGCCTATGACTTCAGCTCAGGTCATGATCTTGCAGTTCATGGGTTTGAGCCCCACGTTGGGCTCTGTGCTGACAGCTCAGAACCTGGAGCCTGCTTTGGATTCTGTGTGTGTGTCTCTCTCTCTGCTCCTCCCCCACTCACACTTCTCTCTCTCTCTCTCTCTCTCTCTCAAAAATAAATAAACATAAAAAATTTAAAAAAAAAGAATAACCTAAAGAAAGTTGGTCTACATTTTTAATAACAGACACAGTAGAATTTATAGAACTCTCGTCTACATGCTTTAGAAGCACAACAACTTACAGAATCAATGGGAGAAGGAGGAAGGCAGTGGAAACACCAGGAAACAAGGAAGCTTAGAAAGAAATCAGGAAGCAAATGTTGTAAGACATTTGTGCAGGAATAGCCTGGCCAGGGTGTCACCACAGCTGCCGCAACTGTCATCACCTCTGTTGCTGCTACTGGGAGGATTCTGACTCTCAAAATTCCTGATTCCTTGGTTTCCTCACTTACTGCTCAGAGTCCCGGGAGCTCACATCTAGCTGACTGAGCTTGTGCTTCATGCTGCCCCTGGCTGTTAGAAGATACTTGTAGGAAGGCTTGGATTCCAGGAGAGAGGCAGGTGCTAGGAAGTGCTCTCTGGCCAAATGATCAGTTGAGGAGGAGAGGAAATTCACGGGAAGGAAACCGGGGAGGTTTTTATGAAGAATAGTATGTAAGACTGTTTTAAATGTCTGGAAAGACACAAACAATTAGAAGCAATTACCAGTGTGGAAGTAAAGAGACAGGTTAAACGGTGTTTTGAAAATTCTACATACTTACATACAGTGTTGCAATTTTTTAACGATGAAATTGCACTCAGGTATGGCTTGTGTATTTTTAAAAATAGGTTTTAAAATTATACTTAAAAAAGAACTTTTGCCTTTAAGAGTGAGAATTATATTACCCACAGCACTTTTAAACTTTCATGGGAATAACTGATGAAAAACTCGCTTCAGCAAAATTCAAGGGAGGAGAAATCTCCCTGGGACTGCAGAGATTTCACCGTTGGCTAATCTACTTTTTTTTTTTTTTTCCTTGAAATGCGTTGGCTTCATCTACCTTTAGAAGTTCCTTCTGTTGAAAACTCTGGATGATTTTTTTCTCTCTCTGAAGCCAGCCAGATACTTTGTAGTCAAATAAATTGTCAGAAAAATTGCTGTATCTAGAGATTTTTCTGTAGTAAAAATGTGGCCACTGCCTTCTCAGAGTAGCTCATCACTTAAGATTATATTTAAAAACCCATCAAAAATAAAAGCTGTATTATATAAATTTTGAATTAACCATGCTTTTAGGGAAATTTACTTTTACATATGTGTAGGAGTGCTTGTATGTGTACGTGTGTGTGCTTATGTATTAGTGATAAAGACAGTAAGACAGAGACAGAGGGACAGATGCAGAAGGAAAGACTCACTCTAACTCTGTAAGGCCATTCTGGATATTTATACTCCAAGAGAAATGACCTGGAGCATAAAACTGAAATTTGTACCTTTACTTATCTAACACTGAAACTGAAGTTAGTTGTCCACAACATAATCCAGGAGGGTCACATTTTGGAGGTCTCTTCTGTGATACCTATGTACTCATTGACTGATTATCTGATTAATTCCTTTATTGCTTTAGCAAATCTCTATTAAGTGAATCTTCTGTGGCAGTTTTCCTGGTAGATAATAAGGACCAAGAGTAAATCAAACACAGGATAGAGGAGACACAAGCAACTAGCCAGGCGATTAATATAATGCAGTGTGATGTGTCCTAGGATGTCTGGATGCTTTGTGAGCTCAGAAGGAAGACACAAATTCTAGACTGGAGTGAAGATTTGGTGGGGGAGAGGTTTTGGGTATGTCAAGAAAGCAACCTTGGACTGAATCTAAAGCGCGGAAACTATAGTAGAAAGATAAAAGAGACTTTAAATAACTAAATAATTGACAGGGTGCAATCCCCTAAAGATTCTGAGGCAACCAGATAGAAGATTTTAGGGATATCATTGTTTTTAATGGGTAGGGAAGATCTCTATTTGAAGCATGCATGACTCTGGATTGGTAAGAGAGGATCTGTAGTGGATATCTGCTGTTTTTTATTGCCCAGAACTATCTGAACTCCTTTTGGGGAATTAGCTCATCCCCTGACACCACACACACACACACACACACACACACACACACACACACACACCCCATTCCCGAGGTGGAGCACAGGATCTTGGACCCACCCCTAGTCATTGGTCAAGTCTCCAGCATAAGACCCAACTAAAGTAAAACCCAGAACTAAAGTAAAGACCCAGAACTAAAGTAAAACTCACTTGAAAATTCCCAGGAAAGAGTTGTTCATTCTTTTCTGTTAGCCCTTGAAACCTGAGAGAATTTGGGGCTGGAGCTCCAGGCAACCTCTTGCTACCATGTGACGCTTGATGCTGAAGCCAATATGACAGAAGGCAGAGTAAAGAGATGGAGAAAAACCAACTCCTAATTATATTTTCTGGGCCCTGAATCCAGGCTTGCTCTTCTATGTGAGCCAATACATTCCCTTTCAGCCTAAGTGAGTTGGTTGTATTTTCTTTCACTTGCAACCAAGTGTTCTAATTGATGTAGTCCCCAAAGAGGAAGACATAGGGGTGGGGGGCAGGGTGAAAGGGAACAAGCTAATGTTTACTAAGCAACTATTTTGTCCCCACCTTCTAAAGCTGGATGCTGCTATTTTCTTGTTTTTAAGTAAAGTCCACAATATTCTAGGAAGCCAAAAGGAGAGTGTCTTAGCACAAAGGTCTGCCTAAGTATAAATTCTATTCATTTTGCATTACACTGTGTGTGCTGTCAGTGTAAGTTTTACTCTAGGCTCGCATTTCTTTCATTGTGACTCAGGGAACACCAGCATCCTGTGAAATGTTAATGAATGTCACAAGAAAAAATCCTTAATATGTAAGAAAAAAATTAAACATACTTATGTGTTAATATTATTTTATATGTCTTTTGTAAATGGTTCAAAGCGTCTGATGAGAGATTACCGCAGCATGAACTAAGGATGGTTAAAAATTATGCTTTGGTACATAGGCAACATTGTCAACCTTATACAGTGTATTGACCTATAGTTTGTATTCGAGAATTTGAGTTTATGGCTCTAACTTTTTGGGGAGATGTTATTCCACGTGTTTTGGCATTACGGGTTCATACGGCATATGGATATGTGGCTGACAAAGGGAAGATATTAATTGAAAAACGGACTTCAAAAGTTCTCAGGTAAAACAACAAAGAAAATTAGAATGATTTAAAGTAAATGTGATTAATGACAATTGTAAATTTCCAAACACAATTTTGAGGTGAACTTTCCAAGATTGAATACGTAAGTATTTTGGGAACTGCCAGATATAAGAGTTAAAACATTAAATTTGTGTTATTCTCTTTGCTATAATTTGCTTTTGAAAATGAGAATTTTATAGTTTTCTGGGATTAAAACAAAATATTAGAGTATATTTGATGCTGTGCTTAAAATTAAGAACTAACTCAGAAACATTATTTGTACTATTTAAGTAACTATATGAAATAAAAAGAAACAAAGCACTGTTCTCATACAAAAGATGGGTATTTTTTGACATATTATAAAAATGCACGATAAATTATTACTTATTTAGATACTTTAATTCTTTTTGTGCTTAACTTTAAAATGATTTAATTTCTTGGGGCACCTGGGTAGCTCAGTCGGTTGAGCGTCCTACTTTGGCTCAGGTCATGATCTCGCGGTTCATGATCTCGAGCCCCGCGTTGGGCTCTGTGCTGACAGCTCAGAGCCTAGAGCCTGCTTCAGATTCTGTGTAGCCCTCTCTCTCTGCCCCACCCTGGTTGTGCTCTCTCTCTCTTTCAAAAATGAATAAACATAAAAAATTTTTTTTAATGATTTAATTTCTTTAAAGCTACTTTTGTTCAGTAATAGAATTTTTAAAACATATGCATAAATTTATTTTTTTTGCAGCAATTATTTCATCTGAGACCATTTTTTTTGTCTTCTATACTGTAAGGGAGACATTTTTATTTTCTGGGTACCTATTGGTTTTATATCTGAAAGAAATTGCATGATGGTTCTTTTTTTAATGCTAAAATGTGGAGTGGTCTTAGAGAAAGCTCTCTAGATGTTCAGTGGTCCATCTGTTGTCACAGGGACTTATGAGTGTCTTTGGATGTTGACAACGTGGGGATTATCCTCACAGGCTATGTAAAAAATAAATGGAACAAAGTATTGCCTGCTGGAAGATCAATGTACAGTGGGTTGGCTGCCTTATAAAGAAAGTTTTAGACAGCCCCAGTTTCACAGCTTATAACTTGTATAATCATTCAGGTCCCTGCACTTGGTCCAATGCTCTGCTGTAACTGTCTTAAGATTCTTAATAGTTTATGATAATGGGACATCGCATTTTCATTTTGCACTTGGCCCCATGAGTTATGTAGCTGGTCCTGCTTCTAGGAGCTGGGTACACATATTAAATGAAATGGGGGGAAAACTCTTCCTCTCATGAGACCTACATTTTAATAGGAGAAGAGAGACAAAAAAATAAACAAAATAACCAAGTAGGAAATAAGAAACTAAAGGATACATCCTAAGAAGGAAAATGAAGAATGGAACGGGGAGAGAAAATATATGTGTGTGTAGGAGGGTTGGAGGGGTAAAGTTTGAAATTTTAAAGAGGTTGATGGGAAAGTCCCAAATGAGAATGTGACTTTTGAATAATGACCTGACGATAATGAAAGAGTGAACCATACTGAGATGTAGTAGAAAAGTCTTCCAGACAGAAGGGCCAGCTTGTGCAGTGGCTTTGAAGGGAGAGTGTGCCTAGAACAGTGAGCTGACCAGTGTAGCTGGAGAAGAGAAATGAAGGGCAGAGTAGGTGAAGGTGAGGTCAAAGAAGGTAGTGGAGGACTCTGGATTTATTCTAAGGGAGATGGAAAGCTGTAGGGTGGTTTAGGCAGAGTAATATTATCTGCAAGGATCCCAAATGTTGCTATGTTGAGAACAGTCTAGGGGCGCCTGGGTGACTCGGTCAGTTAAGTGTCCGACTTCGGCTCAGGTCATGATCTCACGGTCTGTGAGCTCGAGCCCCGCGTCGGGCTCTGTGCTGACGGCTGGGAGCCTGGAGCCTGCTTCGGATTCCGTGTCTCCGTCTCTCTCTGCCCCTCCCCCGCTCATACTCTATCTGTCTCAAAACTAAATAAACATTAAAAAGATTAAAAACCAAAAAGAACAGTCTGGGGGACCTGGATCAACAGGGCAAGAGGAAGAACTAATGCCACACCAATGAAGACCATGTACATTGTTCACTCAGGAGACCACACACTCTGTGGCTCCCAGATGCTCTTGAACCATGGGTCTTACTGTGGTAATAGCTCAAGTGGGGTTGATTGTTTCTAGATTCCATCTTGAACCCTGTCTTCTAGATTCATTCATCTTATCTCAGGCCTTGTGACCTTTCTCTTTCTTCACATCCTTCTCAGTGTCTTAGTCTCCCTCCACAATGGGGAATCCTTTCTAGTCTGTGGGCAGAAAGGAGTTGAGCCCTAGCAAGAGTATGCATTACAACAGTATGCTACCCAATCGAGAACTAATAAAAAACTGGCTACTTACCCCAAGACTCACCAGTTAAAGCTAAGGATAGCACTGGAAGAAAAAGAAACCAGTCAATAAGAAGAAAAAAGATCTCATTTCTCAGTACTCTGGATACTTGGGAGTTATCTGGAAATACAGATGCTAGGGAAGAAGAGTGAGAAGAAGCTCAACATGACTAGTGAATGGGAAATTTTTGCAAAGATGAGGAGAGTGCCTGTGGGTGGCAATGGAAGAATGTGAGAATGTGCCTTATCCTTAGGAGACTACAGGAAGGGCATTCACATATACAATCCCACCAGTGGGTTAAAGATTGGCAGACAGACCTCCATTTCTGCCTCATTCTATTTCTGCCCATCAGTTTCTCTTCTCTTTGCCAACCTGAGCTGCCCAACAGGGCACAGTCTGCATTTTATCTAGCAGTCTAACCCAGGCTCACAGTCTGCATTTTATCAAGCCCCAGTGCCAGCACTATTTGATGACCACACATATGATACTACAGTTTAAAATCCCTTATAGAGAAAGCTGATTGACCTAATTTGGGTCAAAAGTCTAACTCTGACCTAGGAAGTTTTGTCTGTTAGGATCAAAGTCAGCACAGCCTTCTGGGAATGGTAGGTAAGATATGTTATTTAAGAAAAAGGATTTGCCTGAGGGGAATGCTGAGATTCTCTAGTTTACTATCTAATCATTTTATGCTTGGCATTATATAAACTCTACCATAAAGGGTTTTATTTTTAAAATGTATATTTTTGAGAGAGTGTGAACAAAACCAAGGGGAGTGTGGTTGGCACAGAGGATCTGAAGCAGGCTCTAGGATGACAGCAGACAGCCTGATGCAGGCTCAAACTCACGAACCATGAGATTATGACCTGAGCTGAAGTCAGATGCTTAACCAACTAAGCCACCCAGGCTTCTCTACCATAAAGGGTTTTAAAACCTACTCAACAATTTGTTGTCTATACAGGCCATATATATTATGTACATGTATTATGTACACATACATGTACCTAATATATATGTAAGGTTTTTTTGTACTATTGTGTTGTGCAAAGATTAACTCACTTAATCCCTCTGTGTTGACCTAGGGATAAATGCCTTTTGTAAATCAAATCATCTGCTTCGATGTCATATTCTGTATAACATGAGCAATTGTTCTTTTCTTCAATCATAAAAACTTGGAAGCAGAATTTGATAAGTTAAGGATGCTATGTTGTAGCGTAATTATATAGATATATGTTTGCTGGAGACAAACTTATCTTTATGTTATTGGGTTTGACTGTTTGTTTACTAAATCCTGTGAGAGACAAAATCAGGTTACGTTTTATATTTGTTATATAAGATAATTTCTTTTAATGTTTTCTTAGTTCCAAACTAAAAACAGATTATCAATAGAGTTCTGAATAGGAGCTTACATACTTCTCTCAAGCATTTCTCATAGGCACTAAGGCACCACAAATTTCTTTTTCCCAAAGAATGACAGATAGCTCAATTTCTTTCTGAGCAATTTTTATCCCCTTTCTGAGTGCTAAATTTGATATTCTTAAGTTATAGACTACAATGATTTAATCTTGAACCATATCAAAGGACACTTAGGTTGTCTTATTTGATTTTTACGAATATTTGCTTTACTTAGTTTATACTTGCTAGAACGTATATAAAGCCATACATACTGTATTTCCAACATTGAAAAACAAAGAGAGAAGTCTGGTAAATTAGTAGACAGATATTTTGAATATACATTCTGGTTAGAGTTTTAGTTCTCATAAGTTTTATATTTTAAGTCTCTAAATATTTTCTTTTTAAGACTGACTTTAGGGTAAGAAGGAAGAGGTTCTTAAGGTTATTTGTCTCTGCTGTACTTTGTTTCAAAACATTACTGTACATTCTCAGAGTTTCTTTATAATTATGTTCTTACTAATGGTATTATGTATCTATTGCTCTGTGACAAGTTGACCCAAAGCTGAGATGCTCAAAATAACAAATATCTATTATCTCATAGTTTCTGTTGGTCAGAAATTCAGGTGCAGCTTAACTAGTTCCCTAGGACTCAGGGTCTCTCATAGGCTGGGGCTGCAGTCTCATCTCAAGGCTCGGTGGGAAGGGGATCAGATCTTCCAGGTTCCGCCATGTAGTTGGAGTCCCAACAACCCAAGATTTGGTTCCTCTTGGACTATTGGACTGAGGGTTTCAATTCCTCACTGGATGTTGGCCAGAGGTCTTCCTTAATACTTTGCCAGATGGGCCTCTCCATAGGAAAACTCACAACATAGCAGCTCACTAACATCAGGGCAAAAGATGAGGGGAGTAAGAGCAAGAGAGACAGAGTGTGTAGGTAGAATCTAGAGGGTTTTTGTAACTTAATTTCAGTAGTGACATACTAGAACTATTGCATTATATTCTTATTAAATGTCCAGCCCATGCTCAAAGGGAGGGAAGTACAGAAACATGAATAGAAGCAGGCAAAATGGTTTTTCCACAAAAAAAAAAAAATGTGGAACCATTTTAGAAGCTGCCTACCACACTAAACATTGTAACATGATAAATAGCTACTATTAGAGAAATTTTTAGGAGTTTTGAAGAAGTTTCGACTGAACAATAGATTAGTGACAACCTACGTGATGTAACACAGCTTTTCTGGAGAAGTCTGAAGCCCACGGTTTTAAAACTAGCTTTATCACCTGTGACCTTGGATGATTTGCACTCTAAATCCTTCCCAAACTATAATAAGGGCCAATGAGGCATTCTCAAAACCACAGCTGAGTATAGTAGCGAGGTGGAGTAGCCAAGAGCTGCACAGTGTGTGGCAGAGGGAATCCAAAAGACAATCTCCAAATAAAGTGGTGAGAACATTACCCTGATACTAAAAGCAGGCAAAAAAACACCCCAAGAAAAATACAGGTGATATCTCTGACGAATGTAGGTACAAAAATTTTCAGCAAAATACTAGTAAGCAGAATTCAGTAACCCTTTAAAGAATCATACACCATGACCACGTAGAATTTATCCCTGGTATGCAAGAATGATTCAACAATCAATCAGTGGGATACATTACACTAACAGAAGGATTAAATACACTGGATTAATCCAAAACAAAAGGATTAAAATCACTGATCATCTGAATAGATAAAAGCATTTAACAATATTCAACACACTTTCATGATAAAAACACTAACAAAAAACCCCCAAAACCCAAAATGAACAAACAAGAATAGTGGGTGCCTAGATGGCTCGGTCAGTTAAGCATACAACTCTTGATTTTGGCTCAGGTCATGATCTCAGTCATGAGATGGAGCCCTGTGTCAGGCTCCACATTGAGTGTGCAGTCTGCTTGGGTCTCTCTCTCTCTCTCTCTCTCTCTCTCTCTCTCTCTCTCCTTCCCTCCCTCCCTCCCTCCCTCTCCCTCCCTCCCTCCCTCCTCTGTCTCTCTCCACCACTCTCATTCTCTCTCTCTAAAATAAAAAATGAAAATTCAAAAATTTAAAAATTTAAAAACACAAGAAGAAAATTACTTCAGTACATTCAAGGCCTTGTATGAAAAGCTCATAGCTAACATTATACCCAATGGTAAAAAAATGAAATATTTCTCTAAGATCAAGAGCAAAGCAAGGATACCCACCCTTGTCTCTTCTGTCCAACACAGTACTAGAAATTCTAACTAGAGCAAGTAGGCAAGAAAAATAAATGGAAAGCATCAAAATCAGAAAAGAAGAAGTAAAATCATCTCTGTAGATAACATGGACTAAAGATTCCACATAAAAAAGTTAGAACTAGTAAACAAATTCCACAAATTTGCAGGATAATAGTGAACATATAGAAGTCAGTCATGTTTCTATATACTAACAACAAACAATCTAAAAATTAAGAAAAATGTCCCATTTACAATAGCATCAAAAAGAATAAAAAACTTGGGAATAAACTTAACCAACGATGCAAAAGACTTGTAGACTGAACACTATGAAACATTGCTGAAATGAAGGAAGACCCAAATAAATGGAAAGGCATCCGTGTTCATGCTTTGGAAGACTCAATATTGGTAAAATGTCCACTTTCCCAAAGCAACCTACTGATTCAGTTCAGTCTCACCAAAACTCCCAATGGTATTTCCTTTCAGAAATAGAAAAAAAAATCTTAAAATTCATATAGAAGTAGAAAGGATTCTGAATAGTCAAAACAATCTTGAGAAAGAATAACAAAGCCAGAGGCCTCACACTTCCTGACTTCAAAACATACTGCAAAGCTTTAGTAGTCAAAAGAGTCAAAAGAGTCATAGAGTATGCTATATGTCTGACATAGAGACAGACATATAGAACACGAGGACAGAATATAGGACATAATAATAAATCCACACATATATAGTCAAATTATCTTCAACAAAAGTGACAAGATCACCCAATGGGGAAAAGCTAGTTTTTGCAACAAATGGAATGGTGCTGATAAAACTGGTTATCCACATGCAAGAGAATGAAGTTGGACCTTTATCTCACATCACACACGAAAGTAAATTCAAAATGAATTAAAAACTCAAATGTAAGATCTGAAGCCATAAGACTCCTAAAAGAACACAGAGAAAAATCTTTAAAACATTGGTCTCGATGATTTCTTGGACATGACACCAAAAGCACAGCCAACAATAGCAAAAGTAGACAAATGAGATTACATCAAATGAATTCTGTGCAGTAAAGGAAACAATCAATAGAATTAGAAGACAACTTAAAGAATGGGAGAAAATCTTTGCAAACCATATGTTTCAGAGAGGGTTAATTTCCAAAATATATTGGGAACATCTACAACTCAACAGCAAAAGGCCAAATAAACCAATTAAAAAATGGGATCAGTATCATTCATCATTGGGAAAATGCAAATCACAATTACTATGAGATATCACCTCACACCTGGTAGGATGGCCAATATAAAACAAAAACAAAAACAAAACAAAAAGCAGAAAATAACAAATATTGGTGAAGATATGGAGAAATTGGATCCCTGTGCACCATTGGAAGAAATATAAAAGGGTGCGACTATCCAAAACACTCTGGCAGTTCTTCAAAAAATTAAAAATAGAACTAGCATATAATCCAGAAATTCTGTGTCTTTATCCAGAAGAATTGAAGACAGGCTCTCCAAGAGATATTTGTACTCCATGTTCATTGCAGCATTATTCATGATAACCAAGGCATGGAAACAACCTAAATCTCCTATGGGTGCATGCATAAAGAAAATTTGGTGAAGGGTACCTGGGTGGAGCAGTCGGTTAAGCGTCCGACTTCAGCCAGGTCACGATCTCGCGGTCCGTGAGTTCGAGCCCCGCGTCGGGCTCTGGGCTGATGGCTCGGAGCCTGGAGCCTGTTTCCGATTCTGTGTCTCCCTCTCTTTCTGCCCCTCCCCCGTTCATGCTCTGTCTCTCTCTGTCCCAAAAATAAATAAACGTTGAAAAAAAAATTAAAAAAAAAAAAAAGAAAATTTGGTGCATACATACAATGGAATATTATTCAACCTTAAAAAAGAAGGAAATGGTATCATATGCAACATGGATAAATCTTGAGGACATTATGCTAAATGAAATATGCCAGTCAGTCACAGAAGGACAAATAGTGCATTATTCCATTTATATGAGGTATCTAAAGTAGTCAAGCCCAAAATAGAAGTCAAAAGGAGAACAGTGGTTGCCAGAGGCTGGAGGGAAGGGTGAATGGGAGGTTACTGTTCAATGGGTATATAGTTTCAGTCATACAAGATGAAAAAGCTCTAGAGATCTGCTGTATGACAATGCACATGTAGTTAGCAATACTATACAATACACTTAAAGTTTTGTTAAGAGGGTAGATTTCATGTTCAGTGTCCTTTACCACAATTTAAAAAATAAGAATAAAGTAGTTTATAAGCAATTGATAAGTTAATAAAAGATTTGCTTGAGATGACTGATGTGGTGAAGGTAAATTATTTCTCAAACAACAAAATCGTAAAAGTAATTATAGACACTCTGGGGACAACAATAAAAAATGTATAGGGAATTCATGGTCCAAATGTTAAGCAGATCACACTAAAATAGTGCAAATTTGGAAAAACTATGAAGTGTAGAGAAATCCATTTCACTGATTCATCAAAATCATTGTCCTTTGGTTTGCTTGAGAATCCTGCTATTGGATCTCTAGGAAAAGAGCTAAGTATTTGCTCACTAATTGACTATGTGCTAAAATCTATTTGTAGCTGTAATAATAGAATTGAAGTATTTGTTATTCTTCAACTTACTGATTTAAGTTATGGACAAAACATAGAAGACAGGAGCCTGGAGCAGAAATTAAAATTTTCAACTTTGACGATGTAAATGTTCATTTTAAGCTTGTAACATGTTGGGAAGTTGAAGGGGAAAGATGAGGTGGAGAGAAACTTCTCTCTAATGTGGTTGGTGCACAGTAGAAAGATGCTGTCTGAAACCGTGGAAACAATGGAAGGTTGAAGTTGGTAATGGCAAATGCGAAAGGGTACGGCTGTCAGGCATGCAATGTCAGAGTGAATCAGAGTACAGTGCGTGGGATAACATGTGACATGCAAAGGCTTCCCCCTGTCTTCACCTCTGCTCCCTTACCTCCTCATTCTCTTCTTCCTCTGTAAACTGGACTTGTAGACAAAACAAATCTTGTTCATGCTCTGGGAATTGGCCTCTGGTTTAAGTATGTGTTGAAGCTTTCTGGTCAGTGTTGAATCTCTTCCTTTCCCCAAAGAAGGGCAGGGGTGTCTGGCACTTTCTATTCTATTTCTGCATAAACCCTACCTTCTATTTCTTTTAACATTTCCACCTTGGAGCTCCAAAATGCATGGCTCTTGCCAGTTAGAAATCATTGGTTGTCTTGATTATGATGAAATTTGAAGCCAAGAATTTGTCTTTTTTTATTCTCTGTTGTTCTTTTATATTTTTCATTATGAAATGAATACCTCAGAAGCAATGAATAACACTGAATCAGAGAGAGGGTGGGGAAAGGCAGCAAAAGATTTTGAGAGAAATGCACAATGGATAATATTTCCAATATTATACAACTAGGTTTATTATTTAAATGTAAATAATAGAGAAAATAAAATAGTAAGAACAAAAAAAATGATAAAAAGTTGAAAAGGGGGTAGGTTTTGGGATGCCTGGGTGGCTCAGTTGGTTAAGTGGCCGACTTTGGGTCAGGTCAGTTTGTGACAGTTTGTCTGACACAGTTTGTTCACAAATCTGACAGTTTGTGAATTTGAGCCCCGCGTTGGGCTCCGTTCTGACAGCTCAGAGCCTGGAGCCTACTTCAAATTCTGTGTCTCCCTCTCTCTCTGCCCCTCCCCCACTCATGCTCTGTCTCTCTCAACACTGAAAAAAACGTTAAAAAATTTTTTTAAAAAAAAGAAAAAGGGATAGGTTTTGTAAGTAAATCTTTGTCTTTTTTGTGTGGCCATCAATTGATAATGTATTAAATTATAATTATTATTATTTGAAGTAAAGGAACTAATCATTAGAATTTGTTTAATGAAATCATGCATTTGGAGGATTTTGCTTCATGAAAGTGAGACTGAGAAGGGGAGGTGTGAATTAAGCAAATGTTACTTTTTATTACAAACATTTATTATTTTATATTTTTTGGCTATGTATGTGTATTACTTGATAGAATTATAATATTTTGGAGAACAGTTAAAAGCAACTGGCAGTTTGAACAGCTCTAGGGAGACACAATCAAATACATCTTGAAGAGAATATTGCTCCTTTATGGGAAAAAAAAAGCTGATGGGGGGGTGGTTTTACAAAAAGTAGCAAAGCCAAGGAAAGACTATACAGACATGAAAAGTGAGAAAATCTAAGTTGTTCTGCATAATTCGCAAAGTTATGCCTTTTTTTCCCCCTGTGAGTGTAGATGGTGTGCAGAGAGATCTGATGAGAAGAAAACAAACAATCTGAAAGATTTGGTTTAAATGCAGTGGTAGCACGAAAGGATCAAGGCGGGAAAAAGCCATTAAGGAATTCTCTATCAGCAATTGAAATTTAAGAACATTGAGGACTGATACTAGTTTTTTGTCTTTTTCATTTTACTCATTCCCTGTGTCTCTAGAAAGTCTTACATAGGACAGCCCTCTGTTGGCGATGCCTAAGGAGGAACAAAGATGATGTGTGTGTTCAATCTTACTTTAGGGCTGTGAGTGGAACAGTTGCCACCAATGTACTGTGCTTCTCTCTGCAGTTTGAATGATTCCAGGAAGTAACTAGCAGCACGTTGAACATGTTCACGGTGGAGTGGAGAGATATGGAAGCCAAACAACTGAGGATAATCAATGAATGAAAAGAAAAAAAATAATGTTTTCTCCAATACACTAAATGAAAAAAATGATTGAAGGTAATGGATTTGTGGCTATAAACTCAGGTTACACTTGCAGAATTAAAGTAAGAAACTAAATTATTTTCAAGACGATCACTTCACCACTCGTTGCTATGGTTAGTTCTACAAAGCAGGCATCGAAGTAGACTTCCTTATATGGTCCTATACTCATAGAATGCATACTTCTTTCAACTTAGGCTTTTTTTGTCTCTCTTTCTTTGAGTCTTTCATCAATCTGTGGTTTCTCTAAAGTTTTCCACAAATACTTTCTATGCAGCCCTCCCTTTGGACTTGTCAGAATCTCAGATCTGTTTTTCTTTTTTCCTGGACTTGGCCAGCTCTCTTCAGAGGGGGGTTTCCTCCTGGCTTCGGTCTGCTTCTGTGCCTGGGTACTTTTGGCTCAGAAAAAGTTCCTTATGAATGTAGTTGTCTCTCTCAGCCTCCGTGTCCAAACACGAAATGTAAGAGTCATTTTGTGACAGGGGTACGTTTTTCTTAACGTCAGAGATTTCTCCTTTTATTCTATTACTTACTATTTTTTTTTTATTGATTTAGTGCTTTACTCTGTCTTCAGGATACAGCTCCCATCTGACTAGAATGCAGTCTTCTGTCCTACAAGCTGTATATAGTCTATGTAAAATTAAGCCTATTACCAAGATAGCATTTGCTTTGAGGCACAATCTGTTGTCAACACAGTATACAGAACTCCGGTTTGATGAGAAGGATAATTTTGGAGAAAAACAACTTAAACGATGTTGATTCAAGAGACCTTAATTTAAGTCATGGCTCCTTTTCCGACATAACATGACATTGAACAAAATATCTTGGTTACTGCCTAGAATCTAATTGACCTGTGATCTAATTTTATGCGTTTGATATGCTTTCATTTTATTGGGGAAAGGGTTTTCTTTTTAATATATTTTATAGAATATAGTGCACATAATATCTATTTGAGGAATCTGTTTAATTGTGTGTCTTATGTGTATTTGAGGATTTGTTCAAATATATATCTGAAATATGTTTGTGGAGTTTGTTTACTAATTATTGTGTATTATGATTATTATTGTTAATGTCTCTGCAACTGATTATCTTAGTTTCTACGCTTGATTTTGAACTGTAGAAAGATAATTCTTTATGCATGATCAGGGAAGTGATATAAGACTGGAGCTATGCACATCTTCTGCTGCTTTTTGAATTTGCTGCGGTCTAACAGTATATGCAATCACTTAATTCTATACCATATTTGTCTTACCAACTTTTCTCTCTTTGATATTTGGCCAAGGAAAGTTTTGTGGTAGTCCTGGGCTATTCTACATAATTTGGATTTAAAGTCCAGGGAAATATTTCAATTAATTTATGGGATTTTAAGCATGCATGTTTACCTCTGATTCCTCCATAAACCCACTACAGTGAGGGTTCAACCTGCAAAGAACAAGGGAAGAGGCAATGAAAGCATACGAAAGGTGATAACAAAATTCTAACTGATATAAAGCATTTGAATGAGTGATAACTGATTTAGCAAATCACAGAAAACTGAAAACTAAGTGCCTTGCCAGGAAGCAAGCTAATTTTCAGAGCAAATCTGGAAAAGCAGAGAGAATTGGAAGCAAGAGATCCTCTGAAGATGGATGGTATGTGGTGGATCAGAAAAATTTTGAAATAGGTTATAAATACGTAATTACACCTCTCCCATCGCCATTCCCACTTCACACAGTCTAACAGTGGCCCCTCACTCCCCTGAGCAAAAGACCGGGTGTACTTTATAGAAAGGCTGACTGAGCATGACTCTGATCTTGAAGACATCAGGCATAGCTGAGAGCAGAAGAGTTGTAGGACAAAGAGTGGATTAAGCAGAAATCTACATAATGATTAGTGATGCTCCAACTCTCCTCAATCTCTTAGCCTCACTTTTCAGGAGCCAGTCTAAGTCATTGAAGAAGGAGTCTGGATGATTTTTCTCTGAAGATAAGACCAGCTGATAAAGCGGACCTATAGGTACTAACATTAGGAGTTCCCAAATTGATTTGGCTGAGTGTAGACCCCATCATCTACAGCGAAGCTTTTCCTTTGACCAGCCTCACCATTCACACAGAGGTCCTAATTAGTTATTTAGAGCTTCATTCCTAAATATGTATCACCAGAAACAGACAGTAATGAAAATCTTTAACAACATCCATTGTGACATTCATGATGCTGTTAATGAGTTCCTACTATGTGCTAGGCAGTATTATGGGTGCTGCAGATACAGAAAAGAATAAAACAGAAAAAAATCCCAGTCTTTATAGAGTTCTAATAGAGAAAGATAGGCAAAAATAGTTTAGTCGTTAAATAATATAGTATATATAACATTTTTAAGAACAAATTTGACGAAGGAGTTAACAGGGACAATGCAGGAAACACAACACCCATATAAAATCCTTAGAGAAATAAGACAAGCTACTGCATTTGTTTCATAAAAATAGAATTCTATACTTTAAAAAAAGGGAAAATCCACAGAAGAAAGAATACAGAAAAGTAACAATTAATAGCAGAAATATTTTAAAATCAATAGAAAATTTAGAAATTTGAAAGATAAAGTTGAGGAAATTTCTGAGAAAGTATAAGACAGAAATGAGGAGGGGGAAAATAAAGAAAAATAATTTAGAGAATAAATTAATTAGAATAAAAATAAAATAAAAGAGAATAAAAATAATTAGAGAATCTGTCCAAGAAGGTAAGCATCAAAAGCTTAAGAGTTCCAGAAAGAAGGAATAGAAAAAATTTTAAAAAGAGGAAATTATCAAGAAAATGTCCCAGTACTGGCGGATATAATTTTACAGATTAAAATAGTCCATCACATTGTTTACCATTTTCAATATAAAAATCCTTCCTTCAAGAACAATTTTCCTTTTTTTTAATATACATTCTTTATACATTCTGATTTCTTTTCTGAAAATGTTATTTCATTCTCATTCTTGAACAATACTTGAACATTTTCATTGAGCAATTCAAAACAATAGTTTTCACTACTAGCACTGTGAAGTAAAGACATTATTCCATAGTGTTCTGGACTCTGTTGTTAATTTTAATATATTTGCTGTTCCTTAATTTTCATTTTCCAATTGTTGTTTTTCTGTAATTTAAATTCTTTTTTTTTTTAATTTTTTATGTTTATTTTTGAGACAGAAAGAGAGAGTACAAGCAGGGAGGGGAAGAAAGAGAGGGAGACACAGAATCTAAAGCAGGCTCCAGGCTCTGAGCTGTTAGCACACAGCCTGATGAGGGGCTCGAACCCACGAACCATGAGATCATGACCTGAGCCGAGGTCAGATGCTTAACTGACTGAGCCACCCACGTGCCCCTATAATTTAAGTTCTAATTAATTTCTACAGTGTCAGGAAAACACATACTGTATCAAACTTTGAAAGTGTGAGGTTTATCTACTTTAATTCTCTGTTTATTTTCTCTAATTATCTACTTGATAAGTATTTCACATTCAGTTGAAAAAATGTACATTCTGCAATTATTGAATACAGAATTTAGATATGCCAATTAGGTCAAGTTTGTTAATAACATTGTTTAAAACTTGTGTCCTCACGCCTTTTGTTTTGTCTGCCTATTCTGTCAGTTATTGAGAGTTATTGAGAGACACATGTTAAAAATCTCTAAGATTTTGGGTTGTCTATCCTTTTAATTCTATTGATTTTTAATTCATATAGTTTAAAGCTGTTTTCAAGTATACACAAATGTAGAATTATAATATATTCCTGCTGAATCAAGTGTTTCATAATTATAGAACATCCCTCTTTATTTCCCTTAGTAAATCTTGCTTTAAAGTCTACTCTGACTGATATTAACATATTCATACAAGCTTTTCCTAAACGATTTTATGGCACACCTTTTCTATAAGTTACCTTTCAACCTGTCTATATTTATATTTAAAAATTATTTCTGGGAAGAGGCGCCTGCGTGGCTTAGTCTGTTGAGAGTCTGACTTCGGCCCAGGTCATGATGTCATGGTTCATGGGTTCAAGCCCCACATCGGGCTCACTGCTATCAGTCCAGAGCCTGCTCTGGTTCTCTGTCCCCCTCTCTCTCTATCCCTCGCCACTCACGTGCACTCTCTCCGTCTCTCTCTCAAAAATAAAAACATTTCTTAAAAAAATATTTCTTGGGGGCGCCTGGGTGACTCAGTCGTTTAAGCTTTTGACTATTGGTTTCAGCTCAGGTTGTGATGCCACAGTTCATGGCCCCGCTTTGGGCTCTGTGCTGACAGAGTGGAGCCTGCCTGGGATTCTCTCTCTCTCTCTCTCTCTCTCTCTCTCTGCCCCTCCCGCACTCTCCCCCTCTCTCTCTCAAAATAAAAAAATAAACTTAAAAATTATTTCTTATAAGTGGCATATAGGTGCATCTTTTAAAAATTCTAGTGTGGTAGATCTTTTTATTAGAATATTTAGTCAATATACATTCAATGCAATTACTGGGATTTGATCAACCATCTTGCTTTTCTTTCTTTTTTTTTATTTATAGTATCTGTTATTTTGTACTTCTATTCCTTCTTTTTTGCTTTCCTAAATTAATTACTTATTTTTATTATTCTACTTTATTTTTTATATTACATTCTTTCTTATATCTTTTATTTGTGTGTGTGTGTGTGTGTATATATATATATATATATATATCCTTTGAAATAACTGAATACATCCTTACTTTATTAAAAACTCCTATGAATTTTTACTTTGACCATATCTCTTTTTTTTCCAGATATGTTTATATATTCTTCAAGTTTTTATTTAAATCCCAGTTAGTTAACATACAGTGCAATATTAGTTTCAGGTACAGAATTTAGTGATTCAATACTTCCATACAACACCCAGTGCTCATCAAGCAAGTGCACTTTTTAATCCCCATCACCCATTTTACCCACCTCCCCTCCACCTCCCATCTGGTAACCATCAGTTTGTTCTCTATAGTTAAGAGTCTGTTTCTTGGTTTTCCTTCCTCTCCGTTTGTTTTCCCCCTTTACTTATTTGTTTTGTTTCTTAAATTCCACATATGAGTGAAATCATATGGTATTTGTCTTTCTCTGATTGACTTATTTTACCTAGCATTAATAATACTCTCTAGCTGCATCCATATTGTTGCAGATGGCAATAGTTTATTCTTTTTTATGGCTGAAAAATATTCCATTGTGTGTGTATGTATAATATATATATATTCTTTATCCATTCATCAGTCAAAGGACACGTAGGCTGTTTTCATAATTTGGCTACTGTAGAGGATGTTGCTATAAACATTGGGAGGCATGTATCCCTTTGAATTACTATTTTTGTATTTTTGGGTAAATACCTAGTAGTGCAATTGCTGGATCATAGGGTAGTTCTGTTTTTAATACTTTGAGGAAACTCCATACTGTTTTCTAGAGTGGCTGTACCAGTTTGCATTCCCACCAACAGTGTGAGAGGATTCCCCTTTCTTCACATCCTCACCAACACCTGTTGTTTCTTGTCTTGTTGATTTTAGCCATTCAGCTGGCATGTGTGAGGTGATATCTCATTGTAGTTTTGATTTGTATTTCCCTGATGATCAGTGATGCTGAGTATATTTTCATGTTTTATATATTTTATCCAGCTGTGATACATATTTATTTCAGCAAGAAGTTGTCTTATGAGCTATACCATTGTGTTAACTAATGCAATCCCTTTTATATATTTTTTTCTTCTTAACAGCTTTACTGAGGTTTTATTGATATACAACAAATATATATAATTAAACTGTACAATTTGATGAGTTTTAATACATGGCTATTCTGAGAAGGAATCATCAAAATCAATACAATGAGCATAACTATTACCCCCCACACCAAGTTTCCTTTTGTCTCTTTGTAACTTCTCCTTCCTAAGACAATCACTGATCTGCTCTCCATAATTATGAATCAGTTTGAATTTTCTAGAATTTATGTAAATGGAACCATACTATTAAGTACTCTTACTGATATGTCACCTTTCACTTAGTATAATTATTTTGAGTTTCATTTATGCTCTTGTATGTCAATATATTCTTTTTATTATGAAGTACTATTCCATCATATGTAAATATCATAACTTATTCAGTCCTTTAAAAATTGTTTAAATTCAAATTATTGTTCATGGCATGTGTGCGTGCACACACACACACACACACACACACCACTTAGGAATATACGTGGTAATGCTTTCTAAGTTTCAGGGAATATTTCCCTTAAAAAAGCTGATAACTCATCATTTTGAGATAAAATTACTGGTACCACACATCTCTAGCATTTTAATGAGATTGATTATTTCCAGGTTGATATTTTTGATGTGCTATGTCATGCCTTGAGAAATAATTGCATGGAAGGCAATATTAGCTATTTTTGCCTGAGAATAATTCTAAAAAATTAGTGTGGGTATAATACTATTCTCTAAAATATTGAGCCATTTAATTTTAATAGATGCATTTCTTTCTTTACCTACAGGGAATCTCTTCTGAAAACTCTGGAACTGGAAAATACTTAGAAACCAGAATGAGTGAAACTTCAAAAATATTTCTCACCACAACTAAGTAAGATTATATTTAAAAGATTAAAAACAGGATATAGGGTACCTGGGTGGCTCGTCGGTTAAGTTTCCAACTTTGGCTCAGGTCATGATCTCGCGGTTCGTGAGTTCAAGCCCCAAATCGGGCTCTGTTCTGACAGCTCAGAGCCAGGAGCCTGCTTCAGATTCTGTGTCTCCCTTTCTTTCTGCTCCTCCCCTGCTCGCTCGCTCTCTCTCTCTCTCTCTCTCTCTCTCTCTCTCAAAATAAATAAACATTGAAAAAAATTAAAAAAGAAAATATTTAAAACAGGATAGATATATTCAAAATTCAACAAATGTTAACAAACGGATTGTGCATTTATATGCCAGGATGATTTGAGATATATAAAAATTATAAAAGCTGTGATATGTTTGATAAAATCAGTATCAATTTTAGGAAAATGTAGAGTTAAGTTATATGGTTCATTGTGAATGGAACCACCCATTAAAAAATCTCAGTAGCATCATCATAAGAAGCATTCATGCTTTTTTTTTTCCTTTTAATTACGCTGCATTGGTTGAGAGTTTTAATGTAGTCAGAGGATTACATTCTGTGATCTAACAATCATTGAATCCTAGGACAATGGCGTATTTTAGAGGTAAATCTCTGTTCTACATGGCTATAATATTCAGTAAGAAAATAGAGTAGTGGGGGCACCTGGGTGGCGCAGTCGGTTAAGCGTCCAACTTCAGCCAGGTCACGATCTCACGGTCCGTGAGTTCGAGCCCCGCGTCGGGCTCTGGGCTGATGGCTCAGAGCCTGGAGCCTGTTTCCGATTCTGTGTCTCCCTCTCTCTCTGCCCCTCCCCCGTTCATGCTCTGTCTCTCTCTGTCCCAAAAATAAATAAACGTTGAAAAAAAAATTTAAAAAAAAAAGAAAATAGAGTAGTGAAAACATCAGCATATGTAAAAGGTAGTGCTTATTTGTTGCAAGCAAGAAAATTTGAGTATAACTATTTTAAGCAAGATGGAATTAACTGGAAACAGATGAGCTGTCTTAGCATTTGAAAGAAAGCAAGTGGAACTAGGGATACTCTTAGGGTATCTTTAGTGGGACTAAATGCATGTTAAGGAAATATGAGATACTCATGGCTAGATGTAGGATATCTCATTGGAACGAGTGCCTACAGAAAGAGCCATATTTTTTTTCAATATATGAAATTTATTGTCAAATTGGTTTCCATACAACACCCAGTGCTCATCCCAAAAGGTGCCCTCCTCAATACCCATCACCCACCCTCCCCTCCCTCCCACCCCCCATCAACCCTCACTTTGTTCTCAGTTTTTAAGAGTCTCTTATGCTTTGGCTGTCTCCCACTCTAACCTCTTTGTTTTTTTCCTTCCCGTCCTCCATGGGTTTCTGTTAAGTGTCTCAGGATCCACATAAGAGTGAAAACATATGGTACCTGTCTTTCTCTGTATGGCTTATTTCACTTAGCATCACACTCTTCAGTTCCATCCACGTTGCTACAAAGGGCCATATTTCGTTCTTTCTCATTGCCATGTAGTACTCCATTGTGTATATAAACCACAATTTCTGTATCCATTCATCAGTTGATGGACATTTAGGAAAGAGCCATATTTTAAGTCCTTTTCTATTAAAAGTGAGAACTGGCATTGTTGAATCAGGAAGGGTCTTACTGGAAATGGATAACTTGAGGAGGGTTTAATAAAGTAAGTCTTTTCAAAGATGTGGACTCTTTACAAAGACTCTTATCATCTAATAGATGCCATTAAAGTTAACAGTCCCCAGAACCTGGATGAGAGAGTCTTAAAGAGAGAGCTGCCTTGATATGAACTGTGACTTCAACCAGAGATCAAACCAACCCATGTGGCACCACAAGGAAGGAGTCAGGGAATAAGCCTGACCTCACTGTTCTCCTCACTCCAGACTTCTAGGAGCTTTGCTTTAGCTACATCCTATTGGTAGCCAAAGTCAAGGGAAGCCATTAATAAAGTCAATACAGGTAAACATACTGAGGAGAGAGTAGAGTGGAGAAAATTGGAGAAGTCTCTGAGTTGGGGCAGATACCTAGCACAGTTTTGAAGCTTGGAGAACTATCCTTGCTTGTCTCTTACACATCACTTTCTGGCAGTCCCCCTGCTCAACCGACTGAGGCACCCAGTTGCCCCTAAGCATCTGACTCTTGATCTTAGCTGAGGTCTTGAATTCAGTGACAATTTTGCCAGAGCCTGACGTGGGGCTCTGGCTGGAAAAAAAGGAAGACATTTAAGGCATTGTTCTATTTCCTAATATTGATGAGTGTATTTATGTTCCTTTTATTATTATTTAAATATACATGTATACTATCTACTCCATTGTACGAATAATATGTTTCATGATAAAAGGGTACATAATAAAAGAACAGCACATATCGTTGGAGATATCTAATTTATTTCTACAGAACAATTGGATTCTATTTGTTACAAAGTAAATTTTATTTTTAAAAGATTCCATAAGTTTTATTTGAGAGATATAATTTGAGAAATTATAAAAGAAAATATTTAAAAGAAATGTAAAGTAGAAGGGATTAACTATTATAGGTTGTAATAGTTAAAGGACTGCAGGTCTAGTCCTAGAATATGAAATTTAAAAACACTGAAATAGAATAGACAGGTCAAAAGTAGATATTTTGGTCCATAAATAATTAATAGCTGATAACAGAGGCAAGGCAAACTGGCGGGAAACTTGAATTATGTTGTAAGAACTGATTTAAAACATGGTTAAAAAAATGTTCACTTCACCATACACCAGAAAAAATTCTAGGTACATATTTAAAATTAAATTGTGTTTTAAATGCAAGGAACTAGAAGATGAAACTTTATGAGAAGCATTGACACTTTGTACATAAGGTTATAAATATTATGAAAAGATTTTCGTGCATGAAAACATGTTAATATACAAACATTTTAAGCTTCCTTGTATAAAATAATCAAAATACAAATTTAAAAATATTCTGGAGAAATACTGGGGATATATTTTATCTTTATCCATATGAACAGATTCTAGAAATTGATCGTAACTTACTTTCAGTATCTATGTACTGAATCTTAAGAGATGTTAATGTGGAAATTCAAGGAAACAACAGTATATGCAGTCAATAAGACAATTTTAAGAGCACACTCAAAGAACACGCCAGATATGTTACACACACAAAGAAACTAGAAACCAAGCAAAGGAAAAGATGTTCAGTCTTACTAATTTTTTTCCACCTAAGAAATTTAAATTAGTATGTAAATAAGTAGTAATGATAAAAATCAGCATGGCAAAAGTATCATGAAAATGGCACTTAAACACTACTGGTGTCATTACATTTTGGAAAGTTATTTGGTAATATTGTATCAAATTTGATAAAAATAGTTTTAACTAGTGACCAAATAATAACCTATCTGGAGATCTATCCTAAGGAAATAGTAATCCAAAATCTAGGATAAAATCTTCAGGGATGAAGATACTAAAACCATAGTATTTCTAATGGCATGATATTGGAATTTATCTAGATATCCAATAATGGCAAGGTGAAGTACATTTGATGCGATATGATTCCAGAAGTTACATGATAGTTAAAAGACTATGTAGGAAACATTAAAAAGTGCTTATGTTGTGATTTTAAGTGATTAAAGACCAGATGTAACATTGTGTACATAGTGATACACAGTATAAGATGCATCAGATTACTGGAAGGAAATACAATAACATGCTAACAGTAATATATGAAGGTGGTGGTATTCAGGGCATCTTTTCCAGTTTTCAAAAATGTCTCTACTAGGGTTACAGGGTCTTCATATTTAAAATATGTAAATATAAAGGTATTGCTGATATCCGCAATCAACTATATAAATCTGTATATATGGTATGGATACATCTGTGTGGGTAGCACTCTACATAGAATATTTCTTGCAAATGTAAGAAATGTATCTGAATATATTACATAATTATTTTTTCTGAATAACCTTGAACAGACAAATGTAAGAACATTTGAAATATAGAGAATGCCTGATGATAACCTGCTTGAACATATCCCTTAAATCTTAGCATGTCAAGTGATCATCAACAAGGCATTTTCTAAGAGACTTTGAGAAAGAGGACTGCAGAATAAATATCCCAGAAAGACAATAATGTAGCAGCTTAGATAAAATGCTACAGAAATAAAGAAAACATTCTACAAGTAAGCACTATGAATTGATGGAAATCTTTTGAGTATTGGTGTTCTCCTCAGAGAGAATAAACTGGTCTTTGTTGCTGAAATGTTAACCCATACATATTTAAGTTTATGTCTTCAAAGAAGGAGAACTGGGAGGACAGAGCAACCACAGTAAAAGGCTTCCAAGCCTTCTGGTGATGTATTATTAATTTGCCGCATTTGCCAGGCCAACTCCATGTCTGTAATTCAACAGCCCCCTTCATTGTATCAGTGATGATTCCACAGCATCCACACACCAGCAGAGGTAAGGTTCACTCCAGAATGTATCACTAATTATCTCTGTAGCAGCTTAGATGGGAAAACATTTCAAGGCTTTGGAGAGAATATAGGAATTTAATTTGCAGAAATATTTTTAAATTATGTTATTTCAAAACTAAAAGGTCCTTGCTGGCTGCATTAGATATTTGCTTTAACATTTTTTTCTAATAAGTTAATTCAGTACAAAGTAGATTCATCTTGTACCGTATCCAAATTTTTCTAATAAAAAAAAACCCTAGAATACATGTAAAACTAGTATTATGGGCAAAATCTCTGGGGTTTTTCCTTTTTTGTGATATTTACAGACATTTTCAAAATGTATATAATATTTCATTTATTGTTTTTACATTTATTCAGTACTCTCAGCTCTTCGATGATCCAAATTCAGTTCATCAGTACTTTAAACATAAGTGTTCATCCATCAGAAAATAGTTTATGCAACACCTATAATATGCACAGAGGATGCAGTACCGAATTAAATAGACAAAGACCCTGCCCTCATGGAACTTAACATTTTAGTGGTAGTAGGAAAAGAAATTGAAACTATATACTAAAAGCTATATAAATGCAGTGTTAGTAGCAAATGCTGTGAAGAAGAGAATGTCAGGAATGGAGAAAGACAGGCTGGTCAGGGAAGAGGTCTCTGATTGGTGCCAGTTGACAAGAGCTCTGAATGATGTAATGTGAAGGAAGAATATGCTAAGCAGAAGGAATAGCACGTTCCAGAGTACTGAGTGAAGTAGACCACACTGTCTATAGGAGAGCAAATGGGAGGGAGAGTAAGAGCAGGTAAGTACAGAAAGTAAGTATGTGAGGGAGGTTTCATGGATATTATTATGTTTTAAATAAAACTCTTTAAATTTTTCATATGAGCTCATTACTCATTAAATACAAAAACACTCTCAAACAAAGAAACAAAAAAAAATCATGCTTTTGTAGATTTCTTGCGGGGGGGGGGGCAATTAACGTATAAATAATGGCTATTTTATTCTCACTATGCTCAATCATTCCCAAACGGCTTATGACATGTGGCACTGTGCACACAGTTTGTACTCACCAGACTGAGATTTTGCTGCCCAGGGAGAGAGAAGTGAATGCCCCACAGTGCCCCCTGATAGTTTTGAAGTGAGACATTTCCAGAGCAGTTGGAGACACAAAGACATTGGTGTTAGAAAAACCAGACATATATTTTTAAATAAGTCAGGGTTTCTTTAACTTTTATTTTCATCAGAGGTGCAGCCAATCATTCACCAGAGATTTGAATCCTGCCAAACAAGCCCCCCCCATCCTCCTCCCCCACCCCGCCCCGCCCCATGCTCACTTGGAAAGGTTTCCATACATACTCCTCCACACTGGGGGCTCAGAATGAAGTACAACCCTGGGAGCTGCCAATATGTATACATTCGATTCAGTTCTTTTATCTGAAGGTGAGACCAGCCAGGGAAAGAGAAGCAGTTTTTAACATTTGTTTCTCTAATACAGGGGGGTGGGGGGTGCAGCTCTACGTTCACTTTGCTGACTTGCATTTAAACCCTGGTAAATAGAGGACAAAGAGAAAACAGAAATTTTCATGCTATGTATGTTTGGGGATTTTACAAAAAATGTATGATTTTTAGAACTTTGTCTTATAAGTCTGCTTATAAGGGACACTTGGAGTATCATTTGAGTGTAGTACATTTCATCATTCTTTACTGATGATTGTGTTATTTAATTTGTCAAGATGTTAAAGGAGCATCATCTATTTTTGTTAAGTTACTTAAAACTCCTTGGGATACAGCATAATAAATGCATCCTAAAATACACTATGCAAACTGTCCGTATTTTTCTATCATTAAAAAGTAAGATGCAATTCATGTTCAGTCCAAATGATTTAGCTAACTTGAAATTGAAAACCACCTTTGCCTTTTTATAGCCTGATATTAGTAGCCTTTAGAGCCAGAACAACCTGCTGTGAAGCTTGGGACTTACTTAAAAACTATGCCATAAGCCATGTCAGTGATGTAGAAAATTTACTTCTGGATAGAAAATTTATTAAAAATTAAAATGAGGACAAATTGGAATATCGCATAAATTACATTTTTACCCAAATACAATTTTGTCTGCAATAAAAATTAATGTTTCAAACACTATACAATCTTTAATTTTGTACTCATTTGCTTCACTTTCTGCTTGCATGCTATTAACTATTTAATAAACCTATTTATAACCTAAACAATTTATCTTACTTCATTTTGCATACAGATATAAAATATCTCTGAACACGGGAGAAACCCAAAAAGCCTACAACTACGGTGAATTAGAAACTACTTCAAGGAAGTGTGAACTCTGAAAAGATGGGAATTATTATACTTCATATTGTTTCCCTAATAAGCTTAAATCATCCTAAAACTTTATCCATTTTATCCTCATAGATTCCTTGAGAAGGTCTGGGAAAAGGCATTATTATCTCTATTTGAGTAAGAAGGAAATTCAATGTGACATTTACTGGTATTTTATTTTAAATTTACTACTATTATTAGTAGAGGTTGAAATGAATTTGATGTATTTCAGAATGAAAAGCATTACAATCCATGAAGAATATTTCTACACTAGAGATAAAAATAAAACAAGGAGTTAAAATGTAAAAACTCAATGGAAAAGCTACTTGAAAGAGGTGAGCTTATTAATTTTTTTCTTCCCATGTGCTTGGTCTATCTTATTCTGTCTTTTATTTAAATTCAACCTGCTTTCTTGTCTTTAAGAAAAGACCTTCAGGCTCCCTTCTTATAAAAGGTTTCAGAGAAGTTTTAAGGAGGGATTTGAGAGAGGAGATGATTTTGAATAATGGGCATGAAATAGGAGACTGTTTTTAGAGTTAAGTATAGTATGGAAAATTTCAATCTTAAAAGTGGGAATATGAAACTATATGCTATATGTTTAAATCCTTTCTAACAAGGATAATAACTTTAAATTTTTAATGTGACTTTCCTTTTTTTTTTTTTTTCCCCTTGCTTGGTACATGACCTTCACTTTCTTGGCCTAAGGCATCCGTCTCTCTCGGTGTGTATGTAAAGAAAATAGGGATAGAGAGGTGTATCCGGCTTTTGAAAGTTAAAATCGAATTAAGCAGTAAGACAGGTTATTATCTTGAAAGACAATTTTCCAGATTGTTTATTTCCCACTTTGTCTAACAACCAAGCCAGCATGACCCATGCTCATAGAATTCTCCCAGAGTAGAGGAGATATCGCTGGCCACCATTAAAGCTTAGTGTATGAATGGGAAAAGAAGGATAAGAAAAGAAAAGCCCACCCTTTTCAATTTTGGAGATTTTTCAATTTTGGAGTAGAAAAAAGAAATAGGAATACAAAGGAACATAATTAAGGTTTCCCTTCTCTGGGCTATGTAAAAATAAGAGTCATGTTTAGGGTAGAAAGGAACCCTTCCTTCCTCCTCGCCTACCCACCCTCTACCCACCTACCCCCCGCCATACATACCTCCACTTCTTATTTGAGAGGCTGAGAGGAGGTTCCTTTGAAGACTAGCTTAGGCCAACCAGAGGTCAATTTGGCTGGTCAATGTGTCCAATCAAAGAAGGACCCTGAAATGTTGCTTTTCTGAGCCACCCTTGTTTCCAGAATTAGCTGTGAGTTTGGCTGTGGAACTTGCCACAGAGGCTCATTGTCATGAGAATAATAAGTTCCCAACACTACACTATGGGAAAGAGAAGACGGCTTAATTTAAAAGAGTATTATTAGAAGTGAAGATATAATGTTCAAAACCTATTAAGGGGTTTGTCTCAACAGGATTTGATGGTAAGAGAGAAAAGAGTCCTGTATCGTTTTTAAGATCTTTGGAAGGAGAGGTGACATGAATGGTACAATGAGGAATACAGGAAGAGCAGTTTGGAGGTTGATAAATTCACTTTGGAGATTTTAGTCTGACATGCTTAAGTAACATCAAAATGGCATATGGGTTTATGGTTCAAGAAACATCTGATCTAGACAGATAGATTTGGGAACCATCACTGCAGAGGTGACAACCAAAGTCCATGGGGTGAGCAAGACAAGCAAGTGGAATATGGCGAGTAAAAGAAGCATATCATGAATAATTCTGGGAAACACCAATATTCAAGGGGAAAAAAGGAGAGACAGATGCCTTTGAAGGGAAGGACCAAGAGGGCAGAGAAAAACCAGGAGGAAAGGGATCACAAATGCCAGGGAAGAGAGCCTGAAGAAAGAGACCGTGGTCAATGGGTCAAATTCTGCTGTTAAGTAAGTGTTAAATGTTAAATAAGATAAGAACGGAGAGTTGCATTTAGCAACTCAGAGATTATAGGTGACCTTGGTGGCAACAGTTTCAGCAGAGTGTTGGGAGGCAGAAAACAGACTGTGGTGAGTTAAGGAGTTAATTTAAAATGAGAGAAGTGTGACAGTGAAAGTAAATCATTCTGTTATAGGGCTTGGCAGAAAAGAGAAGAAATTTAGGGAGAGGTTCCAGCAAACATAGTCTGTAGGGGAAAAGCTATTAGAGAGGGAGAAATTAAAAATACCAGAGATAGAACATAATTGATAGAGGAAATCTCCTAAGAAGACAGGAAAGGGACAGGTTCTAGAATTGCTAGAAAGATTCCCTCTAGAAAAGAGGAGATACACCTCCTCTGCTGTGTTGGTTGAGGAATAAGTTAAGAATAGATGCATATTATTTTTTGGTCATGGTATTGAGAAACTGGAGAAGCATGACTTTATTAGAAACCTTTACCTGGTGCTCAAATAAACATGAATTAATGAGGTTATTTGATGAAGAGGGGGCAGTTTCTACTCATCTCAAAATTGAGAGATTGAATGGCCAAGACTCTACACTAACATGGATCTTGGGCATTTAAAATGTTCCCTTCACCGTAGTTCCCCAAGCACCATTTTGCATTCCCACCAGCAACGGATATGTGATCTAGTTCCTCCACGATATGCCAGCATTTGGTGATGTAAGCCCCCTCTCTGGTCCTTTCTCCCCCAGAAGTTCCCTTCGCTTCTTCCACTTCTGGATGGTGGGCCCATTACCATAGCCTCTGGACAGTCTCATGCTGCAAGGGAGTTTCCCCACATGCAATCCTGTCAAAGTGCTGCCCAACCAAAGTTTGTGTGTGCTACGATCACTGCATGATCATATATTTTTCTTTGATCAGCCCCAAATACCTCAATCTCCCTACACATAGCTGCCCAGATAGTTCCCTCCCCCTTGTGCCTTGAAATGTGCAGACCATTCCAAGAGTAAGGCCATCTCTTGGAACCCATGGCATGGTATTGCTAGTTAGAAAATACCTAAATGCCTAAGACTGACTCTTTGTGGGATAATGAGATTGTGTGAGCTGCACTGCTTCTCTTTCCAGAATCAAACTGTTATTACACTTACGCATGTGACACTAGTAAAATGTGTGTTTAAGCTCACTTTAAATGATAGAGCAAGTTAGTCTTCTAATAAAATTTGAATATCTTCAACATTAGAAATCATCATATTTTTGAATATCAAGTAATAATAGGTTGAGGCTCTTAAAATACTGACTGTACTGAAGACATACTCCACTTGCCAAAGCTACTTGAAATAATGAAAATGGATTTTGCTAGAACAGCGTAGAATCTTGATGAAATATTTATGTTTTATCCTTTACTTCCCTTTGTACTTGATAGATAGTTTTTTTCCGTATGGAATAGTAATGCCCTGTGTTTCTGCTCATGTCATGGAGAATGGATTTGCAAGAAGAAATCTGTGACCATCATTTGATTGTATTCACAATTTTCACTATTATTTTTAATTTTGAATTAAGGCAATGGAATATGTTGTTTGTTAATTTGGATAAAGCAATACCTGAGTTAGTATTCAGGTGCCAAATATTTTATTCAGATAGTGATGCACTTTCTTGTTACATGCATAGCTGCTCTTCCATCGGTACTGATCAAAACACCACTTTTACCATTTATATCCAGCTGATGAAAAATTAACAAACATAGCATAGATTTTCAGTGAAAAATAGAATAAAGGTTTCTCAACCTTACCTCCCCCATATATACATACTATACTTATCAAAAGTGGATCATAACCTTCTGATGATAATCTGCACATTAACGCTTCATCCAATTGTGAAGTAATAAGGAAATATGAGGAAAGTTTTGTGGGTGGCTCTCATGGAATGGGCACAAAGTGAGAGGATAATTGTGTCTCGTGTGAAAGCTCAGGGTGGAGCACGCTATGCATGTCAGTCAGTCATTCTCCCTATTCACTGCAGTGGTAACTAAATGGGTTTATGAACCAAATGCCATGGTGACAGGATGTAAATTATTGTTTTGCTAAATAACGTGGGTTTCCCCTTACCAGGGATGTGCTAACAATGACATTAGATGAGTACCCAACCTACACAAATCAGACCAATATTAAATCTCCAGTAAGATATCATTTTCTAGGTAGACTAGCCGGCTAATCTCAGAAGATCAATTACATTGAACCCTGTCTATCATAGAGGTTGCAGAGATTCATCTTCATTACAGAATAGACGTTTACTCTTAAAATAGAGTTAACTTTCCTACCAGCAAAATTTTTGCCATCAGCGTCATTTGTGGACATGTAAGGTAGCCTTATCTATTGACATGGTGTCCCACTCAACATTGCTTCTGATCAAGGAATTTATTTTTATAGCAAACAATAGTGAGTCAGTGGGTTAATATCTATAGGATTGACTGTCTTACCATGTATTCAAACATCAAGAAGCAGCTGGTTAATAAAATTGGGAAGTATTTTATTGAAGAGCTAGCTTCTTGAAAAGATAAAATTGGCAAACCTTTAGCTAAACTAAGAAAAAATACTCAAATAAATAAAATTACACATGAAAGAGGAAACATTTTAACTGATACTACAGAAATAAAGGATCCTAAGAGACTACTGCAAATAATTACACACCAACAAATTAGAAAACATAGAAGAAATGGGTAAATTCCTAGAAACATATAACCTGCCAAGACTGAATCATGAAGAAATAGAAAATCTGAACAAGTAAGGAGATTGAAAAATCTAACAAGTAAGGAGATTGAATCAACAATCAAAAACTTCCCAAGAAAAAAAAGGGCCAAGACCAGATAATTTCACTGGTGAATTATATAAAACATTTAAAGAATAATAATACAATTCTTTTCCAACTATTCCCGCCCCTGCCCCCAAAAATGAAGAGGAGGGAACATTTCTAAACTCATTTTACAAAGCCAGCATCACCCTGATTCTAAAGCCAGATAAGGCCACTACAAGAAAAAAAATAGACCAGTATCTTTGTAAATATAGGTGTATAAAAACTGTCACCAGTATATTAGCAAACCGAATTCAACAGAATATTAAAAGCATCATGCACCATGATCCTGTGGGATTTATCCCTGGGTGCAAGGATGGTTCAACATATGCAAATCAATAAATGTGATACACCACATTAATAGAAGAAAAGATAAAAATTATATTATAATCTCAATAAATGCACAACAAGCATTTGACAAAATTCAGTATCCTTTCATGATAAAAATCCTCAGCCAAGTTGGTCTAGAAGGGATGTGCCTCAACATAATAAAGGTCAACTGTGTAAAGCTCACTGTTAATATCATACTCAACAGTGAAAGGTTGAAAGCTTCTCTACTAAGATCAGGAACAAGACAATGGTGCCTACTTCGCCATTTCTAATTCGACATAATACTGGAAGTCTTAGAACAATCAAGTATGAAAAAGAAATAAAAGGTATCCAATTCAGAAAAAAAGAAGCAAAACTGATTTTGTGTATAGGCAACATGTTTTTATATAGAGAAAGTACTAAAATCCCACTCAAATACTGTTAGATCTAATTTTAAAAATTCAGTAGAGTTGCAGGATACAAACTCAACATAGAACAATTAATAGAATTTTATATAATAATAATAATGGATTATCTGAGAAAAATAACAAAAACAATCTGATTTACAGTAGCATCAAAAACAATACATTTGGGGATGCCTGGGTGGCTCAGTTGGTTAAGTGTCTGACTTCGGCTCAGGTCATGATCTCACAGTTCATGAGTTTGAGCCCTGTGTCTGGCTCTGTGCTGACAGCTCAGAGCCTGGAGCCTGCTTCAGATTCTTTGTCTCCCTCTCTCTCTGCCCCTCCCCTGCTTGTGGTTTCTTTCTTTCCTTCCATCTTTGTTTCTTTCTTTCTTTCTTTCTTTCTTTCTTTCTTTCTTTCTTTCTTTCTCTCCCTCTCTCTCTCTATCTCTCTCTCTCTCTCTCTCTCTCTCTCTCTCTCTCTCTCTCTCTCAAAAATAAATAAACATTAAAAAAATTTTAAAAAACAATACATTTGACCCAAGAGGTGAAACAGCTCTACATTGAAAATTATATGACATTGATGAAAAAAATTTAAGAAGACACAAATAAGTAGAAAGATATCCTGTGTTCACAAGTTGGAAAAATTAATATGTTAATATGTATATACTACCTAAAGCCATCTTATAGATGTAAAACAATCCCTGTTAAGATTCCAATGTCATTTTTTGACAAAAATAGAAAAAAATATTTCTAAGGTTCAAATGGAACCTTAAAAAACTGAATAAGCAAAGCAATCCTCTGAAGGAGGAACAAAGCTAGAAGTAGCACAATTCCAATTTCAAGCTATTCTACAAAGCAATAGTAATCTAAATCGTATGGTACTACATAGAAACAGAAACACAGACCAATGGAACAGAATCAAGAGCCCAGAAATAAAACCCTTACATATAAGGCCAACTAATACTTGAAAATGGAAGCCAAAAATACTCAGTGGAGAAATGTTAGTCTCTTCCAAAAATAGTGTTGAGGAAACTGAACAATCATATGCAAAAAAATGTAGTTGGGCCCTTACATTGTACCATATACAAAATTCAACTCAAAATTGATCAAATACTTAAATGTAAGACCTGAACTATAAAACTACTAAAAGAAAACATAAAGTAAAGCTCTCTAACATTAGTCCTAGCAACATTTTTTTTTATGGATTCAACACCAAAAGCACAAACAACAGAAGTAAAAATAAGCTGGACTTTATCAAACTAAAAAGTTTCTGCACACACACACACACACAACCCCACAGAGAACAAAACCAATTAGTAAAATGAAAAAGCCACCTAGAGAATGGGAGAAAATATCTGCAAACCATCTGTGTTATAAGGGGTAATATCTAAAGTGTATAAGGAACTCAGGGCACTTGGGTGGCTCAGTCAGTTAAGTGTCTGACTTCAGCTCAGGTCATGATCTTACTGTTTGTGGGTTCGAGCCCTGCTCTGTGCTGACAGCTCAGAGCCTGAAGCCCGCTTCAGATTCTCTCTCTTTCTCTCTCTCTCTCTCTCTCTCTCTCTTCCTTTCTCTGCCCCTCCCTCATTTGTGCTCTGTCTCCCTCAAAAATGAATAAACATTAAAAACTAAACAAATAAAGCATATAAGGAACTCAAACAGTTAAATAGCAAAAAAAAAAAAAAAAAATGATCAGAGTACCTGAAAGACATTTTTCCAAAGAAGATATACAAAAGGCCACAGATACATAAAAAATTGCTCAATATCACTAATCGTCAGAAAAATACAAATTAAAACCACAATAAGATTTCACTTAATACCTGTTAGAATGGCTATTATCAAAAAGAGAAGAGATAACAAGTGCTGGCAAGGATGTAGAGTAAAGGGAACTCTTGTGCACTGTTGGTGGGGATATAAATTGGTGCAGCTATCGTGCAAACAGTATGGAGGTTACTCAAAAAAACAAAAATAGAACTACCATATAATCCAGAAATTCCATTTCTGGGTATACTTCCAAAGGAAATAAAATCATATTCTTGAAATATCTGCACCCCAGTGTACATTGAATCATTCAATTTGTACGTATATAGAATACTATTCAATCATAAAGAAGGAAATCTTGCCTTTTGCAACAATATGGACCTTGAGGGTATGATGCTAAGTGAAATGTGTCAGACAGAGAGAGATAAATACTGTATGTTCTTACCTATGTGTGGAATCTAAAAACCTGAACTCATAGAAATATAGAGTGGTGGTTGCCAGGGGCTGAGGGATGGGCGAAATGGAGAGATGTTGGTCAAAGGGTATAAACTTCTGGCTAGATGAGTAAGTTCCGGGGATCTAATTAATAATACCATATTATATACTTTAAAGTTGGTAAGAGAATAGAACCTAAATGTTATCACTACATGCAAAAAAAATAGTAATTATGTGAGGGAATATAGGTGTTAACTAACATTTTATGGTAATCACTTCACAATATATACGTGTATCAAATAATCATGTTGTACAATATATATATACATGTTACTGATTTTATAATATATATTACTGATTTTATTATATATTATATATTTATTTATTATATATTATAGATATAGATATTAATAATATGTTATTTATAGGTCCTAAAATTATATCTATATTAGATATAGATATCAATAATATATATAATATATAGGTTGTAAAATTATATATATAATATATAGTATGTATACAGATATCAATATAGATATATCAATAAGACTGGGGAAAAAAGAGACTTGTTTAGTGATAGCATCTCACAGGAAACAGAATTTATGGGACAGAGATTCAATCCTAAATCTGATGTGTTTTCTCATACTTTGCTGAAAGAGGTGTTAATGGACTGGATTAAGTACAATAGCTCTTCCAGAGGAATCCTGTTTGCTCAAGGAAAAGAAAAAATAGCAGCACAAACAGGAAGACCTCTGGTGACACAGTATACATTATACTTCTCTTTATTAAAGACCAGGAAGATTTAACTGAGCAAAAGATTTAACAAGGTGACAATTTTGCTTTTCCAACAGAATTCCATGGTGGCTGATTTTTGAGAAAGAGGGGATAAACATTCAGAGGGAGAGATAGACAATACCTCTTATATGGCTTTCCCAAGGGAAAGAGTCATACAGTTGCGTTTTTGAAATACATATGTGAGTGTGGTGGGTTGGGCGTAGGGTAACAGCTCTCCAAAGTGGACCATGAGCCAGGATAGCTGGATGGCAATGAATGGACTGGTCCTTAACAACCACAAGGAGAAGAATCATTTGGAAAGAGGTAGACATACAAGAGAATTTTAAGAAGGTTTCCATATAATTCACTGCAGAAGACCTTTACCTCTCTAAATTACTCAGAATTCAATCACAAGAATCACACTAGTTTTTAAATTCAGATAATATAAGAAATTGGTGAATCAATTAGAGATTAAATTGTTGAAGGTTAAATATTGGTTAGGTATTAGAGGACTGGCAACTCAAACTGGGAACTTGGAGCGACAAGATACAGTAAGCTTAGGAAGCAGCCCTAACCCTAGGCTTGCCCACTCTAAACAAAGGGAGATGGGGGGGATTTTTAGAACCTAGAAACCTACAGGAGGTGTCTCAGGGATCCACCAGAGCTGAGACCTAGACTTCTGAGGGATGGACACTATTCAGCTTGTGCTCACATTTTAGAATCAGTGAGGCTGATTCATTTTTATTCTGAGAATGCTAGAAGAATCCTAAAAGTGGAACAAACTGTTTCTAGAATCGGAGGGAAGAGCCAGTGGTGAATGACAGACACAGGAATAGCCAGCAAATAGAAAAGAGCAAGTTCTTTCTTCCCTCTCCTGTCTTTTTGCTTCTCCCTGGTGCCCAGCAATTGGCCAAGCATAACAGGGAGCCAGATGGCAAAGGAGAAATGTAATTTGCAGAGTATCAGCCCAGCATCACAAAGCCAACGAGAGAAGATGCGAGAAAACTGCTTCACCACTAAGCCACCCCCATGGAAGGACCTGTGGTAATGATACGTATTTTTTGCAAAAGCTTTCTCGAATCAGATTTGTAGTTCCCAGATGTGTGAATGACCAGAAAGTTCTCAGGATAGCCTAGCTATGAGAGGTTTAAGCACAGATGAACACCTCTGTATACCCTGTAGCTGCATCTGGCTAAGGAATACAAAATTCCTGAGTACAGTATATTTTAGACCATCTGGTAATTTGCCATCATTCTCTCTTGGCGGCATTATATAATCCTTCCCTGGAGGAGAACCATTCAACCAAATGCAGTGCTGGTTTCTCTTCCTAAGAGCAGCTTTCTTCCTTTTCACAAAGTTTGTGCTTCCCTATCAGCCAACTGGATAAAATACAAGACGACATAAATATGGTGAGCAGGGTTGACCCTTTCCCCCATAAGTCCAACTACGTTGTGCATCTGAATGCATATGAAAGCTCCATGTTGACCCAGAGGTTTTGTTCAGGGGTTGCCAAGGTACAGGAGAAGAAACACCTCTGGGGATTCATACGAATATTTTCCTTAGTGCCAAGATGCTGCTCCAACCTCACTTGTGGGGTGCTGACTGGAGCCTCAGCATTCACAGACAGTCCAGTTCACGGTCTCCCAAACCTGTACGTGCCTCATTTGACTGTCCTCTGCTGTCTGCTCCCTGTTCCCTGTATGTTTTAAGGTCCCTGGCTTACCTCGCTGCAGCCCTTCCATGACCCTTTCTTGTCCCTCAATTGTCACTTCAGTTGTCCGGCCTTAACTTCCTTTCTCCGATTCTCTGTTTTTCACCTTGGTTTCCAGCTGCTTCTTTGTGCTCAGTCCTTTCTTTCCCAAACAACTACGCTGCCTGAATCTTAGTCCACAGGGTCCCGTTTCATCAACCCACCCCCGCCCCCCCAGCATGTGCGTTCACACCGCTTCGGCCTCCTCTGTGTCTCCAGAAACCTTTCCTCAGTATTTGTGGTGGAGAGTCTCTGTGAGTCTACAGATCCTGCACCTTCATTATCTGCCTGTTGATCTCAGATTCCCTGGCCTCCAGTTTCCTGTCTTCCTTCTTCTCTTTTATGCAATGTTCACTTCCCAACTGTCTCCTCCAGAGGTTGAATGGATAATTAGAAGAAGGCCCAGCTGCATCTCACTGCTCTCACCATCTTCCTTTCTGGTATTCGAGGTCTTGGAACCTGGACGGCCAGCCCCAGACCACTTCTCTAGGTTCTATTTTGATGTCTTCAATCTTCCTCCCTTAGCTCTAAGAGCCGCTCTTCCGTCTGGAGTTGTGGCCCATCCTACTTCCGCAGCTACATTTTTATTTTTTAACTTATTTTAACTTAAATTTATGTAAGAATAAAAATTATCCTACTTAAAGAATATCGTTAAATAAACTAGAAGTGAAGGTAAGACACACAGGGTTTATGTTTGGAGAATATTCTCCTGAAGGTCTTCAGATGATTAACAGGATGAGTCCTGGGCCTCGTGCCCCCCTGGACTTCTCTAATAAGAAACATGCCGTTTTCAAGATTCCACTTGAGAAAGTAATCCCTCAGGGGAAAAGATGATCTAGAGAGCTTTGATAACGTTGTTGATGCTATTTGGTAATAGTCACGATTTGTCGGAACCCACTTTCAGGGCAAAAGGGAGCCTGAGGCACTGAGCCAGGGCCACAGTCTTGACGGTATGTAGGGGATACAGTGACGAGGCAAAAGAGTCAGGAGCCAAGAGTTATCGCAGAGACGGTGCATGCCTACACAGTTATAGCGGAGGCAAGGATTCAAAATAGTTAGCAGAGAGAAACACATACACAGGGCAGAAGCGCTGGAACCCTGAAGAACACAGATCGGAGCAGGAAGGCTAAGGATGGTGAGAATTGGTGCTACCTGACGCTCTCCAGCACGGAAAGATAACAACAGGTACTTTCCTTGGGCTGCTGTGGTCCCAGCCTTCCCACAGCTGGAAAGAAGCTGTTAAGAGCGTGGAGGTCACGCAGTTAAACACCACCAACAATAGCAATGTTGGTAACTGCCAAAAGAAACAAAGCATTTAGGAAAAACCCATTGAATATAAGAAGGCTTTGTCACCGCTTAATGATTTGCTGAATAAAACAGCTCTTCATTTTCTTAAAGTTTTCAAGGTGCTTTCCAGACGTGGAGAAAATGGTGAAGCAAATGGTCTAATAGTAGTTTCTAGTGTTGTGATCCATGCACTATCGGTTATGAAGTGATTCTTCAGTAGCCTTCTGAGAAACAGCTGAAATGTCCAGTCATTAACAGTATCAGACAGCAAGTAGCAAGGAATTCAGCAAAGCTCTCAAGTGACACTACTGTAAGATTGCACTTCCGTTCTCTTTTTCCTCCTCTACCCCCATCCTCGCCCAAAGTGAGACCTTTGGAATCTTTTGACTCCTTTCCTCTCTCTGCCTTCACCCTCACATCAGTATTTTATTGCAGGAAATGTAATGCTCGCATCTCTAGGTTATTATCAGAAATTCCCTTCCAGTATAGAGCGACTAATCCATGTGGACCATTCCCAGACACTTAGATTAACTATGTATTTATAGCTCTTTGTTGATCCCCTCTGTTTCTTCCCAGTTGCTTTCGTTATGCAGTTTTGGTTCGGTGTTTTGCTTGTTTGTTTGTTTGTGTGTTTTGGTTAGTTTGTTAATACTTTGTCATTATTTTCCCTGGAAAGCGTACTTCACAGTATATTTGGGACTCTGAACTTTCTTTTACTCTTACAGCTAAGTAATGGCTTGGGTGGGTTCAGTCGTTCTTCCCAGTACTAGGAGATGTTATTCTACTGTCTTCTAGCTTTAAATGTTGCAGATGAAAAGTGATGCTTTTCATTTATGGATTACTTGTTGTTTACAAGATTTTTCCCTTTTTCTTGGATTTCAAAGTTTTTTCCAGGATATATATGTGTCTTTTTTTCATGTAATATGCCTATAACACAGTCAGTAAGCCCTTTTTACGTTTTCTCTTTTTTTTTTTTTAATATTTATTTATTTTTGAGAGAGAGACACAGAGCGTGAGTGGGGGAGGGGCAGAAAGGGAGACACAGAATTGGAAGCAGGCTCCATACTCTGAGCTGTCAGCACAGAGCCCGACCAGGGGCTCGAACCTACAAACTCTGAGATCATGACATGAGCCGAAGCTGGAGGCTTAACCAACTGAGCTACCCAGGTGCCCCTTTGACTTTTTTCTTCTAAGACTAATCCTCCTTTTGAGGTTCCAGGTGATTAATTTGGCTATCAACAGTGATCATCCTTTCCTCCAAGTTAATTTTAGTAACAGCCATCCTAACAGGTATGAGGTAATATCCCATTGTGATCTGGGTTTGCGTTTCACTGATGATTGGTGATGTTGAGTACTTCCTCAAGTACCTGTTGACCGTTTGTATGTCAACTTTGCAGAAATGTCTGTTCAGATCTTTTGCTCACTTTTTTAAACTGAGGAATAGCAAATATGAAGGTTTTTTTTGGCTATTGAGTTAGAGGAGTTCTTTTATATATTTTGGATATTAGCTCCTTATCAGATAGGTGGTTTGCAAATATTTTCTCCCGACCACCAGTTGTCTTTTCATTTGGCTGATGGTTCCTTTTGTGGTGTGGAAACTTTTATGTTTAATGTAGTCCCACTTGTTTATTTTTGCTTTTTTTGCTTTTGATGTCAGATTCAAAAAATCATTGCCAACACCAATACCAAGGATTTATCCACCATGTTTTCTTCTAGAAGTTTTATAGTTTCAGATCTTACATTTAAATTTCTAATCCATTTGAGTTGAATTTTGTGTATGATGTGATTGAGGGGTCCAATCTCATTCTTTTGCATGTGAATATCTAGTTTTCCCAGCACATGAAGACTATCTTTTCCTTGTTTTGTGTTCGTGGTGCTTTCATTGAAGATTAGTTGACGGCATATGCAGAGGTTTATTTCCGGTCTCTTGATTCTGTTCCATTGATCTATGTATCTGTTCTTACGGCAGGACCATACTATTTTGATTGCTGAAGCTTTCTAATATGTTTATTTTTTATTTTTAATTTTTTTTAACATTTATTTATTATTGAGAGACAGAAAGGGACAGACCGTTAGCAGGGGAGGGGCAGAGAGAGAGGGAGACACAGAATCTGAAGCAGGCTCCAGGCTCTGATCTGTCAGCTCAGAGCCTGAGGCGGGGCTCGAACTCACAAACCGAGAGATCATGATCTGAGCCAAAGTCGGACGCCCAACCCACTGACCCACCCAGGCGCCCCCTGTAATATATTTTGAAGTAAGGAAATGTAAGGTCTCCAGCTTTGTTCTTGCTCAAGATTTCTTTGGCTAAGTTCAGGATTTTCATATCAGAATATCTTTATGTACTTTATAAATTCCTAAATAAAAGTCAAACTATCCCTATTGTTCAAATGTCCATGTTCATTTGAGACAGTGAATTAAAATACTTAATGGACTGAACTAGAGTTTGGCTAGTGGTTTTAAATCTTGACTTTTAAATAACTATGTGAACTTGAGAAGCTAGGGACCTTCACTTGAATTAGTGTCTTTATCTTTCAACAGGAGATAAGAATGATACCTTCCTCTTAATGCTGCTGTAATGATTACCTATGAATGGCCTAAAATACTTGGCACGTAGTAAGGGCTATATGAATCTTACCTTCATACATCCTCATACTCACTTTTAGCCACTCATATATTAACACACCTCTTGTCCAAGGTAAAGAATCCAGAGTTATTTAAATACACACACCTAAACAGTGACTACCCTGAGTTAAGATTCTATGCCCCAAAATGACAAATTCGGGTACACTCTCTGCTGAAACAATTTTGCACTACTTAGATTAATTTCTGTTTGTGCTATATGTTACAATATTTAAAAAATTATATAAATGTATTATATTGAAATAGTCAATTCTCCCTCTGTCCCCCCCCCCAAAAAAAAAAGAAAGTCACTTCCCATCAATAACGTTGACTTTTGGAAAACTAGTCGTTTTGGGGTGGGTTATTTTTTGCTTTTTTTGTTTTGTTTTGTTTGGTTTTTACATTTATTTATTGTTGAGAGACAGAGTGTGAGCATGGGAGGGGCAGAGAAAGAGGGAGGCACAGAATCCAAAACAGGCTCCAGGCTTTGAGCTGTCAGCACAGAGCCCTATGCGGGTCTCGAACCCACGAGCTGTGAGGTCATGACCTAAGCCGGAGTCGGACACTTACCCGACTGAGCCACGCAGGTGCCCCATGGAAAACCTATACTTTTAAATGGAATACTACAGTGGTAGGCTTATCACTTAAAAGAGAAATATTGAAACCTACTACAGACAAATGTTTTACTTATTTGTTTAAATGCTCAGCATACATCAATTTCCTCTGTGAGAAGCCAAGGTTAGGTTGCAGTAGAAACTACTACTGGAAAAAATAATCTCTATGGAATTTACATTCTCATTGGCAAAATTCAACAAAGGCTAAATGATTTTATTGGGAAGGCCTTCTGGAACTCTGCAAGCATAAGAAATTTTTGTTGTTTATTTGTTGAATACCTAATTGGGGATACAATTATTGTTTTGTACTTCCTGATTCACATCAAATTGCAAAGATAGAAAGATATCTTCTGGTTTAGTGAATTTAAACATAATTTTTAAAGAAATGGTCATAACTGGCATATGAATGTTTACAGAAGTACACATTTCTCAAACTTGTGTGCATTTGTAACAGCAAACTCATCGAACAGAATCTGACTTGGTACCCCTATATATTTAACAAGCAAAAGGAATGAGGCTCCGATTGAAGTTGGAGTGTAAGATACAATTTGTTTAGTTCCTTTTTGCTCAGGCTTCTCTTTGCTCAATTTCCCCACTCTCTGACCATTGGTTTTGGAACAGTACTAGGCAGACAATTGTGTATTTTGCTGAACAAAGGTCTTAACGACAGAGAGCCGTGGATTAGAAGGGCCCTACCTGGAGGACTGCATCACTCTATGAAAACGGGCCACTCTAAGACTTAGTTTTCTTACATGTGAACTAAAAACGGCATCCTCAAAATTGGGAAGCAGGAAATAAATATGTTTTTAAACTGTGTTTGGTTTCCAAATAATATGTTTCATTGTTTTCTTCAACTTCCAAACTTTTAAAGCATTTAAAGTTAACAATATATTTGTCTTATGTGCAGCAACTTTTTAGATACGCCATAAATGCCATCTAACTACAGAATCTGGCGATTTAAGTTATATTACCACCAACAGCATTTTATAATTTTTATGGAATCAATTGATCTGCTGAAACTTTGAGTATCTCTGCTATAGTGTATTTCCTTGTGATTTCATCAACCATTTTATACCCAGAATGTCCTCTCACTGTTAAACATTAACCTTATTTTCCTTTAGGTTTTTAAAAATATTGTCTTATTTGTTACATTGAATTCTTTACTTGAAATTTATCAAACGTAATATGAAGTGAGGATCAAAAACTTTTGTTTTCTAAATTTTCCCAGTAGCGTTTAAAAAATAATCCATCCCTTTGCCATTGACGTGTGAAGCTTTCTTTATCATTTTTTAGCTCCCATAAATCTTTATTCCATTTCTTTTAGTTTTTATGTCTCAATTTCTCGTAACTTCTTTTTTTATTATAAAGTAACAAGGTGCTTGTGGAAATTTGGGGGGAAAACACAGAAAAACACAAAGAAGAAAATGAAAATGCCCCATAAACATTAAAATTTTGGAGAACTCTCTACTGGTCATATATATGTATTTACAAAGGCTCCTGTAATGTTTACAAAGGAACAGCCCAAAATCAGGCTCAAGTAAACAAAGATAGTTTCTGGAAAGGATGCACTAGTGTTCTGTAGCATGAAACACAGATGTAAATTTAGGTACAAAAGTCTAGAGAGAGACGCTGGGGCAGTACCTAAGAGCAGAGAAAAGAGCCTGTAAATCTGTAAGTAGGAAAGAACAGGAGAAAGCAAATTCAAAACTCCAGGGGCCATGCACTCTAAAAGTTCTGGGAGAACAGAAATGTCTAGTAAAACATTTTTAAATGGTCTGCTGAGTTGTTTTCCCTATATGATCTTCAGTAAAATCCACACTACTCACTAAAGGTTTTTGTTTGACAAGATTCTTTAGGCAATGGGCTTCATGTTTTTGGTTCACATACTTTAAAATAAAATTTGAAACACGGTGAGAGCATTTTTAGGTTCACATCAGGCATCTTTCATCATGTGAAAGTAGCTTGAAAACACTTAATTTCTGACAAGTAGCAAGTATTGACATTTTAAAACAGAACTATGGTTTATTGGACGTCATAGAATCTAAATTAATAGCAGTTTGATACCAACCATCATCCACTAAAAAAAAAAAAAGTCATGAAGACCTTCTTTAACAGTGAAGGTGGTAGTAGGAAAAGAATCTAAAATATATCTCAACTTATTTTTAGACAGACCTGTGTTATGAGAGAATACACATTAAAGGAAATGAAGATTTGGAAGTGAATTCTCTTAAAAATATCTGTGCCCTTGGGGCACCTAGGTGGCTCCGTTGGTTAAGCATCTGAGTCTTGATTTTGGCTCAGGTCATGATCTCACTTTGCGATTTCAACCCCTATGTAGGACTCTGCTGACAGTGCAGAGCCTGCTTGGGATTCTCTCACCCCTCTCTTTCTGCCCTTCCTCTGCTCCTTCTCTCTTTCTCTTTCTCTCTCTCTCAAAATAAATAAATAAACTTAAAAAAAAATCTATGCCCTCTTGGAGCAAGAAACAAAGAAGACAACAAAGAAAACAACTAACAAAAGAAAGATATAAATCCTTCTTTTCTTTCTCTTTTCCTCTGTTTCCTTTTTTTTTCCTCCCTGTTAAAATGAGCACACACTATACATATAATTTTGAATCTTAGAATTTCCACATGGCATTATTTTAGGTTAAGTATTCTTCAAATATGTCATTGTTTTATATTATACTATCATTATTGTATACTGTTATTTATTTTTTAATCTTGAAACACTGATTTAGAAATCTGCCAGGGATTTGGGCCGTTTATGTTCGGATTTTGGAGTATATAATTTCCAAGTCTTCTATTGGATCTGAACTCTGTTATTCGCCACTTCAAGTTATTAAGGTTGTGGTTTCTTAGCATCTCACTTAGGGTTAATAGCGGAGCTTCCCTAGATCAGAAAGCCACAAAGTTGCAGTTCTTGCCCATTGCAATGGCACTCTTTGTAGAATAAATATCTCTCAAGTTTTTGCCTGCGACTTGATGTTTTCCGGCACTTTCAAATGGTAGTTTTTTAGCATTTTTGCCCATGTTTATAATTGTTTATTTCTGGAAGAATCCCCTGACTTTTTCTTGCCACTATTATGGAAATTTTGCCTACATCAATATCACTAGATTATTTAAAAAGTGTCTGCTAATTTAATAAAGTGAAACTTACTGCTTTTTTAATATTGTAATTCAGATTACTAGTACAATTGAGCATTTTCTGTGTGTTGACTGGCTATCTCTATTTCATCACTGTAAATTATCAGCTCATTTCTTTTGCTATTTTAAAATTCTGCGGTCTTATTTTTTCTTATTGGTTAAAAAGAGTTCTTACTCAGGGCACCTGGGTGGCTCAGTTAGTTAAGCATCTGACTTTTGATATTGGCTCATGTCATGATCTCACAATTTGTGAGTCCCAGCCCTGTTTCAGGCCATGCTTGGGATTCTCTCCCTCTCTCTGCCCCTTCCCTGCTCTCTCTCTCTCTCTCTCCCTGTCTCTCACAAAATTAACAAAAAGAGGAAGAGTTCTTATTCAAGTATTATCACTATGCCACAATTGTTTGAAAATATACTTCCCTGTTAGCAATTTACCTTTAAATTTTTTATGATATGATTAACATATAAATTGATTTTTAAAGGAGTAACATCTTTACAAATTTGAACCTTCTTATCTAGGGACTCAATTTATCTTTTTATTTATTTGAATTGGTGTTTATCTATCCTTCTAATAGAATCAATTTTAGCATGGGTCTCATCCATTACATTTTTAATGTTTCCATTATTGATATTGCTAGATATTGTCATAATGTATTTTTTCATTACTTCTAGCTGTTGTGATTTTATAGAAAAATCATCGGGTGCCTGGGTGGCTTAGTCGGTTAGGCGTCCAACTTTGGCTCAGGTCATGATCTTGCAGTTCATGGCTTTGAGCCTCACGTCAGGCTCTGTGCTGACAGCTCAGAGCCTGGAGCCTGCTTCGGATTCTGTGTCTCCCTCTCTCTCTCTCTGGCCCTCCCCGTCTCATGCTCTGTCTCTCTCTCAAGAACAAATGAACACTAAGAAAAAATTTTAAAAAAAGAAAAAGAAAAATCATCAGTGCCCCATCAACTTTTTATTATTTTACCAAAGTTATTTGTATTACCTCACTTAATTCCCAAACAATACTATTACCAAAGTATTATTATTATTCCCATTTTATATTAAATATTTCAGTCATGTATGAATTACAAAACACACGGATTATAATATAATGAATATCCATATAGATGCCTTCCACCTAAGAAATAACCCCCAGTTAATTACTCATTTTAATTTATTACATATCGTTCCCATGCCATTTATGTATATTTATGACATGGCATAGGGCTATAAAGGTATATAATATTACTTTTTCACCATTTAAACAAATTTTTTTAAGTTTATTTGTTTTTGAGAGAGAGACAGAGCACAAGCAGGGGAGGAGCAGAGAGAGGAGACACAGAATCAGAAGCAGGCTCCAGGCTCCCACCTGTCAGCACAGAGCCCAATGAGGGGCTCGAACGCACAAACTGTGAGATCATGACCTGAGTCAAAGTTGGATGCTTAACCGACTGAGCCACCCAGGCGCCCCACTTTTTCAACTTAAAATGCATGTGTAAATGGTACTATGATATGTATATCTATCTATCCATCTGTCTTTTTAATTTGATACGGTGTTTTCACATTTTTCCATGGTGAAACATGTATCTCTGTTCCATTCGTTTATACTGCTTTATAATATGTCTGTGTATAAATACATGGCATCTTATTTATAGTCTCATGTTTATGAACTTGTTTATTATAGATCTCTACTATTGCAAATATTTATGCTCATTTCTCTATTTGTCTCTTTGTGCATAAGTGCTAGGGTTTTTCTATGTCCTAGTAGAATTTCTAAGATTAAAATACATATATCTTCAACTTTACTAGATATTGAATATTACTATCTAATAGTGACTAATTTATACTTCCACTAATAGCGTGTGAGAGTTTCCATTTCCCTACATGTTTTCCAATGCTTGGTAGTCTCAGAATTTAATTTTTGCCAATCTGAAGAGTGTGTTTCACATCTTTAAAATGTATATCTTCCTGATTCCTGGTGATATTGAACATATTTTTCAATTTTTATTTTGCATGTTTTCATCTGTTAATTGCCTTCCATATACTTTCCCACCTAGTAGCATATACTAGGTTCTTTGTCTTTCCTTTATTGATTCCTGATAGCTTGTTGAATTGTCAGAATAAAATTTCTTTTACATTTTATGGACTGAAAAGGCTTTGGATTTTTTTTTGAAGTTCAACTCTTCTGAATTTTTTTTTTAAATGTTCTATTTTTTTAATTTTTTTTTTAATTTTTTTTTAACGTTTATTTATTTTTGAGACAGAGAGAGACAGAGCATGAACAGGGGAGGGGCAGAGAGAGAGGGAGACACAGAATCAGAAACAGGCTCCAGGCTCTGAGCCATCAGCCCAGAACCTGACGCGGAGCTCGAACGCACGGACCTCGAGATCGTGACCTGAGCCCAAGTCGGACGCTTAACCGACTGAGCCACCCAGGCGCCCCAACTCTTCTGAATTTTAAAAAATTAAAATTTATTATCTTTTCTTTGAAATCTGTGCCTTTGCTTTCTACTTTAAGAAAATTTTAACCACAAAGTTCTACAAATATCAACTACTATTATTTTAGTCATTTCAAGTTTTTATTTTTATAAATAATTAGTTTTTTATCTTTCTAGAATTTATATTTGGCAAGTGAGCAAATATTTTTATGTGCAGATAACTAATTTTCTTAGCACTGTTTATTAAAGAATTTACTGATTGTACATATCACCTGTCACATATGAAATACCCATATATCTCTGGCTCTGCTTCTTGTCTTTATCTTATGTTTAATATTTTTCTATTTTTGTGCAAAAGCATGCTAAATTAATTGTATGTTTTATGTAAGTCTTTTAATTGTCAATGAAGTACACTTTGTTCTTTTCCTTTTCCAAAGTTGTCTCAGCTTTTCATGGCTTTTTGTTCTTCCTTATAAATTTGTAGACTCTGTTTATCAATGTCCATAAAAAGTACCCAGTTATGATTTTTAGTGTAATTTTATGTGCAGATTCATTTATGAATAACTAATGCATTTTTAGATTGCATTTTTCCATTTTTGGCAATACTGTTTTGTACCTTTCAATACATTTTTATATCTTTCCCTATATATTTGTCTTATTACTTACAGCCATCTTAGGCACCTCTCTTGCATTCACTCGTTTCACAAACATGTATTCAGTATTATATTGCAAACACTTCTCTTAGTTATTTGGAAACATTAAAAAAGGAATGGTCCTTGTCCTGAGTACACGGATGATAATAATAACAAAGTGGATTCATAAATGATAGGGGTTCTGTTCCAATGTGGTTAAGTAAGCTTCTAACCACTGTCCCTCCCAAAGCTAATGACTACAAACTCTGTTCAACAACTGAACTGAACTACTTGAAGGCTTTGAAGAGAGAAGAAAAGCATATAGACTATAATGGAGACTCAAAACAAGAAAAAATGCAAAGGATGAGTTTCTTGTTGCTATATCCTTTAGCTTGAGGGCAATTAACAGAGGATGCCAATGGCTCCACATAAGGCACATAAAACACTGAAATCATATAGTTTCATGAACCAGGACACAGAGCCGAGGGCAACCAGAGTGGCTGAAAAGTAAATGGGGGACAATATTGGAAAAGAAAGAGCAAGAAAGAAAACTCAAATTTTGAACAGTGCTGCCCAAATCTCTGCCTGATCTCTGACTTATATTAGAACAGAACAGACTACAAGCAGGAATCCCCCTACCAAGGGGAAAAAAGTAACTGCATCGAGACTGATATTTCTGATAAAGTCTATGTTTGCAGTTTTACTAAGTAAATTACGTACTGAAACAGAAATATAAATATTGTTTAGAAGACTGTAACAGAATCTACAGCCTCCAAAAAATATCATTCACAATGTCCACACTATAGCTTAAAGTCACTCAACATATGAAAACCCATTTTTTTTTCAAAAGAAAATACAGTCAATGGACTTCAGCCCTGAAATGATTCAGATGTTTCAGTTAGTAAACGATATCTTTAAAGCAACTATTAAAACTACTTTTAATAAGGTGAAGGAAAATATGCTTGTAGTAAAAAAAAACTTAAAATATTTCAATGGAGAAAATCTTGTAGATGTATAAAGAAATCAAATAAGACTTCTAGATGAAATGTTCAACATCTGAAAAATATTAACTAGATGGTTCTAACTGGATAATGGAGATAATAGAGGAATGAACCTTTGAACTTGAAGATGTATCAATAGAAATCATCTAATAAACAGAGAAAAAAGATTGAAAAAAATTGAAAAAGGTGTCTGTGGACGATATGAAAAGTTTGACTATGTGTGCAGTTGGAGTCCAATAATGCAGGAAGAAATAGAATAGAGCAGGTAAAATATTTGAATAAACAATGACTAAAATCTCCCCAAATTTGATGAAAGCAATACATTTATAGACTCGGGAAGCTCAGTGAACCTAAAGCAGTACCAAAATTAACAAAATCATTCTGAAAATCAACAATAAAGAGAAAATCTTGAAAGTAGCAAGAGAACACATTACATAGAGGGGAACAACAATTTGAATGATTTCTGACTTCTCATTGAAAAATATGAAGATCATAAAGCATTGGAACAATATCTTAAATTTTTTAATATAAAAACATGATCAATATAGAATTCTATATCCAGTGGGCACAATTTTTTTTAGAATGAAGAAGAAAAGAAGAATGTTTGCAAATAACACTACAAAAATTTGTCACTAGCCCATCTGCATTACAAGAAGTGCTAAAGGAACTTGTTCAGTATGAAGAAAATGATACCCAATGAAAGCTTGTATGTTCAGGATGGAAAGAAGAGAATAAAAAATGGTAAGTATCTGGATACACACAAAAACCATTATTTTCCATTTAGTTTCTTTGAAGTATATAGTACTGATTAAAGCAAAAATTATAGCATTTTCTTGTAGGTGTTATAGTGTATTTTAATGTAATATATGTGATAATTATAACATAAAGGATTTGGAGGGTTAATGAACCTGTATGATTCTAGTACATATGCCTATATATATTTTATGTGAGCTAGCACAATATCAATTCCAAATAGACTGTGAATAAATATGTATACTTTATTTTGAAGTTTACTTAAACTTAAAAATATGTGAAGAGGCATAACTAAAAAGCCAATGGATGAATTAAAATAAAAAATATTAAAGATTTTCTAAGTCATAAATAATCACAGGAGAAAAAAAAAAAACAGAGGAGACAAAGAAGACAATAAAATGGTAGACCCAAATCCAACCACGTCAATAATTGTATTACATGTTAATGATATAAACTTTCCATAAAAAGTGGAAGTTGTCAGAATAGAGAAAAAGTATGTTCCAACTACTTTGTACATAAAGACACAGACAGGAGCATATGGGTGGCTCGGTTAAGTGTCCGACTTCGGCTCAGGCCATGATCTCACAGTTTGTGAGTGCAGGCCCCGCGTCACTCTCTGTGCTGACAGTTTGGAGCCTGGAGCCTGCTTTGGATTCTGTGTCTCCCTCTCTCTGTGCCTTTCCCCCACTCACACTCGTCTCTCTCTCAAGAAATAAATAGACATTAAAAAAATAAATTTAAAAAAAAGACACAGATTGAAAATAAATGGGTGGGAAAAAAGGTATACCATGCAAATAGTAAACACAAAAAGTCTAAAGTGGATAAATTATTAACAAATAAATGATGTACTATGTTAGAAGATAATAAATACTGTGTAAATTTTTTAGAGGTTGTATAAAGTATGGGGATCAGGGCTTTGTGGAGATTACAATTTCAAATGAATTGATTAAGGTAGACTTCATTAAAAAGCTGACATTTTATATAAAACAAGCTCAAGAATAAGAAGCAATCAAGCTCCTTCTCACATTCTAGTTAGAACGCTGTTGGTGGTGAGGAAAAGAGTGACCTCCAGGTAGTTCCTCAGTCACTGTATAATTCATTCTATTACCTTGTATCATTCACTCTGGTCCTTGTATTATGCGCACACCCTTCCCTGTTGTTCTGCTGTTGTTCCCTGCTGTTCCAAAAGGCACAGAGAAGAAAGTGGACCCATTATCTCAAGTCACAGCAGACAGGGACCTAGAATTACTCCCCCCACCAAAACTATAATCAATAATGAAGAATAATTCACCAGAATGAATACCATTTGGGAGGGGGTAAATAGAATGTATGCTTTTACATTAAAAATATAGTCAAATGTTACTAGAAATTTGAATTCAATTTGACAGACAATTTTCGAATACATACTCTATGGTATGCACCTTGCTAGGTACAGTGGATAAGAATATGAATAAGAAAGGAATTCTCCTCAAGGGCAGCCATTCAAATAAGTAACTTTAATGTTTTGTACTAGATGTTATTGTAAATAAGGACAAAGTGAATAAGGACAAAAAATATAATATGTGGGAAGGTAAAAGAAAACTAGCAATTAGACAGGCCATGACAGATACATAGGTACATGTTAAGAAGACAAAGAAGAAAAAGTGGATTGAAGGCAATTGTTTGTAAATGTGAAAGGTGGTTTGAACACGAACTGCACGTTTGGTGTGTAGGAAGCAACCCAAATAGCTGTAACACAAAGTTTGTAGTGCAAGACGGGACTAGACAGAGTGAAGATAACGGTGAAGAATGTTAAAATGCTAAGGAATTTGGTATTGTAAAGACACAAAGTGCTTTTAAGCAGGAGAGTGCAATGATCAGATTTATGATTTAAATTATATCTCTGGAAACCGTCTAAAGGATGAGTAGGGCAAAGTGCAGATATTGAAGAAAGAGAAACTACTACAGAGGCTTTTGACTTGGTCTAAAGAAGAGGCAAGTCCTGAATTAATGGATGGGGTAGAATATTTGAGAAATGTTTCTTAGCTTGAATTGCCAAGGAAATTATGAAATGGGGGGGGGTACAAAATACTTTATTTATTAATCAGAATATATGAATCTGAATTTCCCATTTTGAGCAATAAGAGGTACAGTGTTGCTTTTGAGGAAAGTAAGAAAGGTGAAACAAAAAGCAGATTCAGGCTGCAAAAGAGAGAGAGAGTAGGAATGATGAGCTCCTATTTTAGATATACTAAGTTTGAGATGATCATAGGATAAAGAGAGAGATACACAGAGTAGGTTACTCTTCTGGCACTTTAGAGAGAGCCCAGACCAGGAATTTTAATTTTGGAGTCCTTTCTAAAGAAATATTATTTGAAATTACTGAATTAGATGTGACCTTCTAGGAGAAACATAAAAAATGAGAAGGAGAATGGACCAAAGTGGTGATACCAACTCTCAAGGCAAATGAATAAACATCAGCAAAATAAAGAATAATTAACTCAAGTAAGAGGAAAACCAGGGAAAAAAATTAAAGGTACATGAGCATATATTTTTAAATAAACGATGAAAATAACTGAGACTCCAGAAACAGTAACAAGTACAAATGGGAGTTTAATAGGGGAATAATAAATTGACAGGGTAACAGACAAAACTGTATCATTCAAAATACATTGTTGGAACTACCACTTAGCCATTTGAGAAAAATTAGAATTCTGGGGTGCCTGGGTGTCTCAGTTGGTTGAGCGTCTGACTCGACCGCGGCTCAAGTCATGATCTCATGATTCATGAGATCCAGCCCCATGCTGGGCTCTAAGCTGATAGCACGGAGCCTGCTTGGGATTCTCTCTCTCTGCCTCTCCCCAACTTATGCACTCACTCTCTCTCTCTCTCTCTCTCTCAAAATAAATAAACTTAAGAAAAAGTGATTCCATTGCATGTTTTGTAGAAAAATTAAGCCCAGATGGATCAAAGATTTAAATTTATAAAAATCGAGGAAATAAAATTAGTTAAATGGATAATAAGTAAATGTTTTTATAATCAAGGAAGAGAGAAGACCTTCATACAAAAACACAAAGAAAAACCAAAATATAAACACGGACAAAATCAGAAGGAAAAAGTCAGATGGGAAAAATGTAGTACATACGAGAAAACAAAAGATTTCCTCTCATTGCATACAAAGAATTTCATATATCAGTTTTGAAAAATAAAGGGAAATATGATAAAAGAAAAATGAGCACATCATGTCTGGTCTAGAACCACTGGAGAATAAGAAGAGTAGAGAGAGTCAACTATTTGCCAAATGCTAGATTGGTCACCAGGTCTAACGTTGGCATAATTTTTAGCCCCTTCTAGAGAATGCTATGGGAGAGTAAGCAAAAGGACACCAAATGAGAGGCATCAGGAGTAGGAATTGATGACTTTCTTTAACTGTATTGTCCTTTTGATATCTGTATCTAAACCTCTATTCCAGAATCTAGGGAAAGAAAAGGGCAACCAGCATGCCTGCTCCCTATGTATGAGGATATAGAGAAGAACTCATGAAAACCGGAAAAACTGATGCTTGGAGATACATCAGGTAGGTCTAAGTGTGAAATATAAAACTCTTCTGGCCACACTATGAAATATCTTTAAAAAAATCTACTAGTGATTTCTATAGGCATTATAGCATCCTTCTGTCTAGTCTTTAAAGAAAATTTAATTCTGGTGAGCAGAGAAACTGCACACTAGAACAGTTATGACCCAGGGTAATTTGGAACATAGTGCCCTTGTTGGATTTTCAAATCAGGGTGCAAAGCCTAGCTGCATTTTGTATTACATTTCTCTAGACTTTCACCAGTTGCAAACTTGAATAGAACCTGGCTTGGCCTCGGCTGCAATGTCCTTACGGTATCTGTTTCAGGCTGTATAGATTTGGCTATGTGATAATAACAAACAGACCTTGGAATTCATTTATTTTTCAGTCAGGCCACATTCTGATGCAGATCTAGGCAGGTCTCCTGACCACCTCCCCTCCAAATGGTGACTCAGGGACCAAAGATGCTTCTGTCTTTTAGTGTATCTGAAAAAACATACAAGGTTAACATTGAAGGGAAATACGGAAATAGAAAATTGTACAGTATTGTTTTAAGGGCTGAGTATAAAAATGTCTGACATTATTTCTGCATACATTCTATCGACCTAAATAAGTCATATGGCTCCCAATATATTTTTATGTGAGAATAGCAAATGCATGTGCCCAGGAAGAGAAAACAGTGTGTTCAACACATAACATCGTCTTAACCACAGTCCAAATTCTGGTCAACAAAATGTCTTATTGTTCATCTCATGTATCAGAGAAACTCACATCTGTTCCCTCCCTCCCCAAAGAAGATAATCCAGTGCTCCTTTATTCACTGCATCCATCTCAGAATCCAGGTTCTCTGTTTTCTCTATCAGATCTACAGGTGGCTCCTCATGGTTAGGTGACACATGAACAAGATAGCTTATCTGTACCCCTACCTCACATCCACATATAAGGCATCTACAATGACTACCAAGAACTGGGAAGAGGAAGAACAATAAATACAGGATCATCAATATTCTTGAGTGATTCGGTAATGCCACCGCACAGAAACTGGGAAAGTCTCACATTAGATGTAGAGGTGAAGTAGAGAGGGGGAGATTGTTAGACTAGGCCTTGATTCTACTCTTTGAGAGGAATTATTTTGCCACTTCTTCTCTGTGGTCCCTGGTGATAACCTGCTGGAACCACTTCTTTGTCATTATTTTTCTTAGCCACATTTATAAAGAGTTTTGGAGGGCATGCCTTCCTTGGAGAGGCATTCCAAGGCTGCTTTCTGTATGTGGGAGTATAAGAATTGATGTCAGCATTTGAATCGAAAAATAAAGACTTTTTTTCACGAGTGTCTTTGTGGTTTCCTGGACAATACAATTCCCTCAAAAACTTTGTAGACTTCCGGTTTATTTGCTTCAGCCAGTTTAATATAGCCAGTTACCATAGCCAAAGTTATTTCCTAAAAATAATGCTCAAGTTTATTGTACATGGCTGCTTCCTCATCCTCGTGCCTCTTTCCCTCTCGACTTAATTGTGACTACCATTGGGTTCTTGGAACAATTGAAGTGAAGCCATACCCTACTCTGACCTTCGTCCTGAGTTACTTGATTCAGCTGGAAAGTTTTTCTTACTGTGTGTTGTCACTCAAAGTCTTTGTAGTTCAATTTTTACAAGAAACTGGGGTTTCCAACCTTGAAAGATGCTGAATGTCTAATAATAGACAACACACAGTAGGACTGCCAGGCACTTCAACATCTAACTAGAAACGATTAGTAGACATGTTGTCTTCTTCCTAAAGTAGACTAGGCAATGATTTTTAGCAAAGATTTAGGCAATGATTTTTAGCAAAGATTTCACCATTTTCCCAGCCTTTAAGTATCGGTTTCCTCATTACATGCCATTATCCTCAGGCTTCACACTTTCAGATTTTGTTGAGGCAGCACCCCACTTCAAGATAAAATTTCTATATTAGGGTAAGTAACAAGCTCTTTGAAATCCATCCCCAAACCCTCAATGGCTTCATAAAACTTCGTATTAGTCATTAGTGCTTAATAAAGTAACAAAATTATTCTTTCCACATGAAAATCCTTTATTCCCCATTCATCTCAGCTGGTCAGAAAGGATCAAAACAGAGCTTGGAATATGGGAAGTGCTCAGAAAACTAGCTGTAACTATTTGTATTGTTAGTGCTAATATTACTGGTCACAGAGAGTTACACAATGAAACAGAAGCCACTTGGTTAGCAATAAACAAAGCAGTACCGAGGGCAGTATTACACCAGAGATTCAGTTAATTAGTTTGCTAGGGCTGCCATAACAAAGTACCACAAACTGGATGGCTTCAACAATAGAAATTTATTGTTTCACAGTTCTAGAGGGCAGACATCCAAGGGCAAGATGTCAGTAGAATTGGGTCCTTCTAAGGACTGTGAGGATGAATCTCTTCCATGTCTCTTTGCTAGCTTCTAGTATCTTGCTGGACATCGCTGGCATTATTTGCCTTGAAAGAGCATCACTCCTGTCTCTGTCTTCATCCTCCCATGGTGTTCTCCTGTGTCCTTCTCTGTCTTCAAATTTCCCTTTTCTAAAAGGGCACCAGGCATATTGGATTATTGCCAATCCTAATGACCTCATTTTAGCTTGATTACCTCCGTGAAGATCCTATCTCCAAATAAGGTCACATTCTGAAATATTGAAGGTTAGGATTTCAAAATATGAATTTGAAGGAGACACAGTTCAACCCATAACACTTAATAAGCCATTAATAAGTAATATTTCCACTGAAGTATTTCTTAAGTTACATATTTACATAGTGGCTAATGGTTCTCATCAGTTTCTTCATGAACAAGATCTAGATATTTATATTAGAAATCAAATATGTATTCTTTGCACTTTACTGGGCATAATTATGGCAAACTGTTGTATTGCAGTGATCTCAAGAAATCTTTCTTTAGGGTGTCTGGTGGCTTAGTTGGTTGAGCGTCTGACTTCAGCTCAGGTCATGATCTCACAGTTCGTGAGTTCGAGCCCCGCGTCGGGCTCTGTGCTGACCGCTCAGAGCCTGGAACCTGCTTTGGATTCTGTGTTTCCCTCTCTCTCTGCCCCTCCCCCACTCGTGCTCTGTCTCTCTCTGTCTCCCAAAAATGAATAAATGTTAGAAAAATCTTTATAAGAAATCTTTTTCTTACTTCCTATTTCCTTGAGTTTAAGATATACTTTTGTCTTCTTTGTATTGTAATAAATAATTAGCCATGACAGAAAAAGAAAAATGAGGTGAGCAGACTATAACTTTACAAAGTATTGTTTTGGGGTGCCTGTGTGGCTCAGTCAGATAGAACCCCTCGTTGGCTCCTTGCTGAGAGTGAAGCCTGCTTAAGATTCTCTCTCCCCCTGGCCCTCTCCCCTGCCAACCCCCCCAACGCTCTCACTCTCTCTCTAAAATAAGTTTTAAAAAAAGGTTGTCCTAAAGATTACTTTCTGTGTTATAGCCATATAAAAACTATGGTATCATCTAAAGTCTTCTATTGCAAAATTGTTTCACTTTGTTGAAAATGAAACCTTAGTATGCTTAAATAAATATGAAAAGAATGAGAATGAGAAAAAATCATTGAGGCATTCATTTAATTAAAATCAATATCTTCATCATTTTCTGTGTATTGATATTTTATATTGTTATTTTCTTGAGTAAGGTGACACTTCCATGTCATTTAAAATGTAGCGAACCATAAACCCATAGCTACACTAAAGAACAAATAATGTATGGTTTAGGTCAAAGATATTGCCAAACAAACTTACTGCAGTCAGATTGTTTTATTGAATCTACAGAAGTACTCACGCACAGAAATAATAGTAGTCAGTAAAAGGTTGAAAGATAGGAGTTTGTTTTTGCTCAAAACTATATGCTCGCTTTTGTTTACTCTGACTAAAGTGTCATCATGAAGGAAAGCAGGGTTGGCCTGGGGCCAAACGTCTGAATAGTCAACATTTAGCACAACCTCCCTTTTGCTCAGTATTTTGTTCTTCTCATCTTATGATCATCTCCCTTCCCCGGAATACAGTTACTAAATACTGTCATTTTGTTTCTGGCTGCAACTTGTCTTTCTATCTCCAGCCTTTAAAAGAGAATGACACATTACAAATACTGAGGAAGTATACTTGACTGAATGCATGAATGAGCGAATCAATTAATGAGTGATTTGTACACAGAAATCCTACTTGTAGCTCGACTAGCACTGCCTTCTTAATGTTGAAAACCCAAAATTAATTTCCCTTTCCTTAGTTTTTACTCCTTTCAGTGTTCCCAGTTCATGGAAATGTAAAATTGTAACTGTCATGATTACCACTAGGGCATAAATGATTGGCCCTCATCAAGTTATTTGTTTTTAATTTAATTTGCTGTTTTGTAGCATTTCATCCATTGTGGTAAGACAACAAATAAACTGTAACCAGATCTATTTTTTGGCTAGTTTTCTGAGCAACAAAGCTAGTCCTCAGAAGAATGGCTAGGTGCACAGCAGACACACAATATACGTGTATTTACTGATTGATGATTGATGAGAGAAGGCGAGAATGTAAACGCTGCGGTGTATCTTAAATATGAAAGTCTGAGTTTTGCTATGTTTCATTGGAACGGAAATTTTTGCCTCATCCTTTAATCAAATAGGAACCTACTCAATATTTCCTGATAGTCCCATCTAAGGAGTTCATGTTGATAAGGTTAAGTTCTGATCAAAGAGGATGAGATCAGCAAGAAGTATTTCACCGGTACGGACATCAGTAGTGGACAATTTCCCGCCAGCTCAGGAAAATAGGTTAACAGGATGTTGTGCGGCAACGTGACAGAGGAGCTTTTTTACAGGAAAAGGAAGCTGAAAAGTTAAGTCAAAAACTGCCTTTAGAAAACAGTTGAAACACAAATTATTATTGGTCATGTCTATGTTGGTCTTTGGCAATTCAGATTTCAAATTAGCAAGGGAATCCTTAAATGAAATTCTGTAGCCGCATGTAGAAAAACCACCTAGTCTGTAGTCATGGACGGCATTTTCTACTGACCCTAAATATTTCAAAACCTCCTTCTGCCAAATACTCTAATAAACATCTATCTTATGAAAATCCTAAAGCTATACTCTGTACTACATTAAACTAGGGCTCTATTTCCCACAAGCGCCAAAGACGTGATAAACGTTCTCATTCTCTTTATACAGACATCTGGACTGGAGCATTCAATGAACCTTGTTCCAAAGACACGACTGCATGGGTCTTTCCTGTATAGAGGTCCAGAACATATTAAAATAGAGACAGAAAGGAAACAAGGAAAATACGTTTAAAATTTGAGAAATTGTCAGCATTATCAAGAACAATTTCAAGGTCTTTCTATGTAGGTAAGTACTACGCAAATCACGTATTTAGACAAAATTCCTACCATTTAGAGATTCTCAGTCTAAAACACGGTACTTAAAATGAACATTCCAATGACAGAGGTATCCAAGTTAGAATTTGGAAAAAAATGATTACCACTGTGAACAATGAGGCTAGTGATGAATAAAGCTCTCCAAGTTGATGAGGCTACACTAGACTCTTGGTTGCCTGATTATCAGTCCAGTTCACTGCTCAATTGTGTAAGTGTCCAGATATTTTAATTGTCCACTATTAGGGAAGCTTTAATGGCATAAGGAAAACCCCATCAGTTTTCCTAGGCAATGCATGGTTAGAATTCCACCTTCTCCAGTACTCTGTGAGCTTAAGAAGTATAATGTTCCATTCTGAACCTTAGTTTCCTTGCTGGTAATACTTTTATCTGTGCAGATATAAGTGTGTAGGACCAAGTAACTGAGCAACAGGGCAACAGGAACTAGCCATTCCTGCCCCTGAAGTCCATTTGTCTCTGTAGGAAATGGGAAGAGCATAGGCTTGGTCTCTAGTAGATTCCATTCAGATGCAGTCTTACTGGAACACAGGGACACACAGGTGGTTTATGTGCAGGAACTGGGTATCAGCAGTAACAACTGCTTTATTAATTCGCGTTTTAAGGTGTATTATGAGCCACTATTATAATGCAACTCCTCAACATATATATTAAGGCAGGGAGAGGAAGAAACTGAGGAAGGATGGGAGTGGGAAATGCATCTTTTCCTATCTTACATTTTTCTTTGCAGGTGGTTTTCTTCCAAAGCCATAGCAACCCCCACAGAGAAGATTTTTGTCTGTTGTTTCTTTGTCTGTTGAGTATAATATTAGAGTTACTTCATTCTCTTCTGTATCAGCCAAAAACAGGGAAAAACAGTTTAGAAGAAAATAAGTGGAACTATTTTAGCTAAATACACTTTCAGTTAAAAGGTCTTAATTGTACACTGTTTTGTCATTACTGATATTAGTGTTTTGGTGAGGAGTATGAGAATTCTTTCACATCTACTATGTCTTAAAATCAGAATTTGCAGAATTGCAGCCTATAGTCACATTGGGCCTACAGGTCTATATTCTTTGAGTGGTACAATATCTGTTTTATTTGTAGTTTAAACACTTTTGGCAGGGACATATACTCTCCATGTCTCCATAGTCCTCAACTGTATCTTACATCTGGATACTCTGTTGTTGTTGTTATTGTTGTTATATTTTACATTACCCGTAGCACCTGAAAGAATTAAAGTTCATAGTCCCAAGATAGGTATTACTGTCATTTCCCTTTTCTCCAGAGAAGAAAATATAGAGATCGAAAAGGAATAAAGCTTAAAGGTAAGGAGGATGGGAAGAAGTCCTTGAAATTATTGGCTTATAATGAAACAGCTTCTACAAAGTCAAATGAGGATAGAAATACGTTGAATTATAAAGCATACTAAGAAAATAACCTCCTTAAAACCAAGGTCTCGAAAGGCAAAAAGAGAGCACCACCTTGCCCAGAGGGTCCCTTATCAGCACTGCTTTTGGCTGTATGTAACAGACCTAAATATGGTGCTTAACAAAACAGGTGTTTTTCCTCCTTGCAGAGTAAGGATTCCAGAGTCAGTTTAGGGCTGATATACTGCTAAGGAACTCATCAGTACTGATTCTTTTCCAACTGTGTTCCAAACCGTGTAGATTTTGTTCTTATGATTACAAGATGGCTCTTCTATATCCACGCATCATGTCCTGTTCCAGATATGAGCCAGGGAGTGGGCCAAGAAAAAAAAAAAAGATGCATTCTGACTTTTAAGCAAAACCATTTCAGGTTATTTAGCCACATCCAGTAGATTTCTGCTTGCATTTTATTGGTCTGAACTGCACTACACAACCAAATCTAGCTGTAAGGTAATTTCAGAAAATCAGTACTTCTAACTGAACATCTTGAACAAGATTAGGATTCTGTTGCTAAGAAAGAAGAGGAAAAATGATCTGGAGTATTCTGCTAGTAGCTAATGGTGACACAGCACTTTCTACGTGCCAAAAGCTTTTCATACAATAACTCATTTAATACAATTACTCTCTGCAGTAGATACATTATATTTCCGTTTTGAACAAAAAAAAAACTAAAGCTAACAGATGTTTAATAACATGCAAAAGCTTACCTAGCTAAGAAGTGTCAGAAGCAAAATTTGAATGCAAGTCCTCTGTCTCCAGATAGCATGGTAATAACATGCTATGTATATGACACATCTTAAGAAGTGCAGGAATTAGAACTGTTCAGTGCAAAGAGGGTAGAAGTGATGCTGTTGGCTAAACTGGAAGTCTGAATACTAAACTACACCACAGGATGCCAATCCTATTCCCCATCCATATTCTCCACTCTTCTTCAGTCCATGTGACCCCAGAATAAAAGACAAAATACTTTCTGCAACTTAGATCAGTTATGGCACTTTCAGCTTTGAGTAATGGGAAACCAGTACCAACTGTCTTAAACAATAAGAAATATTATTGGCTCCTCTGACAGGACGTGTAAAAGCAAAGCAGTTGCCAAGCCTACTATGATCAGGGTTCAGCTTTATTTGTTTTTTTTTTTTCAACGTTTATTTATTTTGGGGGCAGAGAGAGACAGAGCATGAACGGGGGAGGGGCAGAGAGAGAGGGAGACACAGAATCGGAAACAGGCTCCAGGCTCTGAGCCATCAGCCCAGGGCCCGACGCGGGGCTCGAACTCACGGACCGCGAGATCGTGACCTGGCTGAAGTCGGACGCTCAACCGACTGCGCCACCCAGGCGCCCCACGGGTTCAGCTTTATTTGAATGCTGTTCTCTTTGTTATCCACTGCCCTGTGGGTTAGCTCAGTTTGAGAGATGGCTTTTCTCATTGTCCAAAAACTGGATGACAGAAACAAGGGATGCAGTATTCTTCCTTGTCTATTTTCAGGAGGAGAGAGACAAACAGGTTCCCCATACTTCTCTCCTAAAAACAATAAAAGACTCACCCAAAAGCCTCCACAAACTCTCCCTTTGTCCAGAATTGGGTTCCTTGTCCATTCCTAAAACAGTCACAAATAAAGGGAATGAGATCACAGTTGCAAGATTAGAATTAATTAAAGATCACTCTGAAAGTGGAAATGAGTCAAGTTTACTTGAATGGTAAGGCTGTGTGGAAGAGGGGTAGTATCTGAATAAAACCAGTCTTCTGTTAAGAACATTATAGGACAGATTACTTCTGGGTTGAAATTTGTAATGTTCAATAGTATGCAAATAATACTATGTATTAACTAATATTAGCAATAGTATATAAATATATATAATAGCACACTGTACTATAGATACTAATAGTATATGAATTGTATATAAATAATATAATATAAGTAAAAATAGTGTAAAATTTCAGAACAGCAAGTTCTGAGAAAGTTAATGAGAAAATAATGAAAGCACCAAGCAAGTAAGAAATAGGTAACAAAGTTTTTTGACTAGTATCAGATTTCCAACCAGTAATATTGAATACTAGAAGATAAGAGTGATGCTTTCTCGAATTTAACAAGGGACAACAGGATTTTTAAACCTAGAATTATATTTCCAGCTAAACTATCAACTAAAGATCAGAGCAAAATAAATACATTTTCACATACATGAAGATTCAGAACTTTTATTTCATAAGTACACACTCCAAGGAGGTTATTTAAGGATATATTGCAGAAAAATGAGTGAAAAAGAAAAGAGAAAAATTATAGAATACAACTAACAGGAATCCCTGAAAGTTAGATGCCAGTGGCACTGGATATACACGGATTGGTGCAAAGTCTGTATAAGAATCAGTGATATCCCTAATTTTTCTCCCATACCCCACTGCCTGTTATCAACTTCTCTATACCAGGCTACAAGCTGAGATTTATTTTCTAGGGTAAACTCGGAGCTTCTCTGTATTTTGTATTCAGTGATATTAACTGAAGGTGGGGATTCTGTACTGAAAGGAGAGATTAAATAAAAGTCTACACAGTAAACAGTGAGATACTAAAGCTCTTTCCCTGGCTGAGTGTTTACGAGGCTGGGTATTGCAGGATTTCTCTCTGGAGAGTGTGTTGAACACAAGAGGAAAATACTTAGATGTATAGACAGGGATTTCCAGCGGCAAGGTAAGGCAGGGGCCTTACCACCCAAAGCCCACAATTTGACAAGTACTTCTCAAACCCCATTCTATCCATACACATAAACTTCCAATTAGGTTTTTAGTGTCTCGGTCATATTAGAAATGGAAAGTCAAAGATAACCAAAGATGTGTGGGAAAATTCTAACATGAAAGACAGATAGTAAAACAGGAAAAAGAACAAAAGAAGCACTAAGGAAACAGAAAATTCACAGGAAACTGAAGAAAACTTCTAATTACTGGACTCAGAGAGATGAAAAAGAGGGAATAAAGACAGACTACTGATAAAGAACTCTTTAGAAATAAAAAAGTAAGTTGAAGAAATTAAAATATGATGATGTAAATAAAAATTTCAGTGAAGATTTGAAACACAAAGCTAAAGACATTTTCGAAAAAATAACACAACTAGCAAAAAAGAGAAAAGGAAAACATAAGAAAATGGTACTATCCACTCAAGGAGGACCAAGATAGTAACAATTCCAGGAAAAGAAATAATATAAAGAAGTTTCTCAGAACTGATGGCACAAGTTTCTAGACTGAAATGGTTCAGCGAGCAAATGGGAGGGAAGCTCAGTAAATGGGTAGATGGTGCAACATATTTTCACATTATGAAATTTTAGAGGACTGAGAGTGAAGAGAAGATCCTGAAAGCATCAAGTGTTGGGAGTGGGGGAAAGAAGCAGGCTACATGCAGATGGTAAGGAAATACTACAGCATCAGGCCTCCCAGACTGACACTGGAAGGTAGAAATCAATGAAACACTGTGTTTAAAAAGTAAGGGAGTCACTTGTATCCCCCTAACAACAATTTGGCATCCATCCACAGAAAAAGTGTTTTTGCAGGAGCCAGCACCATAAGCTAAGGGACCCAGGAGAAGTCTTACCCACCTACGTGTTGTATAATAAGCAAATAGACCTTGGTCCTGGCTATGAACACGAAAGTGGCCCATGCACTGGCCCCTGTCCCTCTTGCCTGCAGTCTAGTAGCCCTCCCGAACACTGACTTAGACAATGACCAACAGACAAGAAAGACTTTGTGGAAGTCCAGGATTCCAGCAGAGAACTTCCAGCACACTGTTGGAGTAAGAAAATCAGAGGTTGAACACGTTGAAGAGGGTAAGAGGAACAGCTTGACTTTATTCATGTCACCTGTCTTCCAAGGTGGCACAGCTAGTGCCAGGAGAACCCTTCTCAGCCTATGATTTCTCTTGTGGAGAAAAGTGAGAACATGTGAGTGAGTGCCTGGCTTCCCCAGCTGTATGGGATGCTGCCAGAGGCACCTATTTCTCTCATCCCATCCAGGGTACTGCATCACTGGATTGCATGACTGGGGGTGGTAAGCAGCTAGGGAAACAACAGGGAAGGCTTGGAACATGTCAAAGGAACATAGATCCTACTAAGTGCATTATGGACTCCATCGGGAGGCCCACCTCATAGCTGCTGAGATGCCTCACCTGTCAATCCCCTTAATGAGCCCATGGGCATCCATAGGACTCTGTGGGCTGCACCCACCCACACTTCCACCCCACGGGCAGCTCTTTGTATGTGCCCCTGACAGTAGCAAGAGTGAGCTTTGGCAGATAACTAGTGAGCATGCACAGAAAGCTGGATGTATCTATGAGGCAGGAAGAGACCAAAAACTTGAACATTTAGCATTGACTTTGAGAAGGTAAAAGGGAGTCTGTCAGCAATTGGCCTGGTGTGCCCCAGGATCAAAAGAAAACATACAAGCTTAAGTGTCTGCCACAAAATTTAAGAAACAAAACAGATGCATGGAGGGGAAAAGAGAGAAAGAGAGGCAAACCATAAAACAGACTTCTAATTCTAGAGAACAAGTTGAGCGTTGCTAGAGGGGAGGGGGTGGGGAGTTGGGCTAAATGCATGGTGGGTATTAAGAAAGGCACTCACTGTGATGAGCACTGGGTGTTATATGTAAGTGATGAATCTCTAAATTCTACTCCTGAAACTAATATTACACTATATGTTAACTACCTAGAATTTAAATAAAAACTTGAAACAAACAAACAACAAGAATCTGCCACAAGAGGGAGCAAGAAGTGTGGAGTATTGTGTAGCCACAGAAAATCTGAGAAAGCCCCAGAATCTCTAGTAGAACTGAGGGAAGATGATTCTGTTCCAAAGTTATTCAGCAAAGAATGGAGGAGGTGACTGCTACTTTAAATGCAAAGACAACAATACAGGACTTCATGGAACATGAAGAGTCTTGGAACATGGAAAGTCATAGAAACATGACATCACAAAGGGATTACAATAATCTTCCATTAACCAACCCCAGAGACACAGAGATCTGCAATTTATCCAACCAAGAATTTAAAATTAGCTACAAGAAAACACACAAAGGCAATTCAATGAAATCAGGAAAACAATGTGCAAATAAAATGAGAAGTTTACAAAAAAGATAGAAATCATAAAAAAAACATTCTGAGGTCAAGGATACAATAAATGAAATGACAAATGCAATAGAGAGTGAAAATCAAAATGGATCAAGCAGAAGAAAGAATCTGAAACTGAAGACAAACTTTTTTTTTCCTAAGACAAACCTTTTCAATGATCTTTTCAGAGAGAACAAAGAAAAATAAAACCCCTTAAATCATCCATTCAGAGAAAACAAAGAGAAAAGAATCAAAAAGAGAGAAGAAAGCTTATGTGATCTATGGGATACCATTGAACAAGCCAATTTGAGAATTACTGGAGTTCAAGAAGAGAGGGAGAAGGGGGCAGAAAATTTATTTAAAAAAAATAATGGCTATATGTTTGCTTCGTCAGCACATATACTGAAATGATATACGGACAGATATGGGAAAGATTAGCACGCAAATTCATGACATTCCAGATCTAAAAAAATAATAATGGCTGAAAAGCTTCACATCTGGGGAGAGATCTGGCCATCCATGTTCATGAAGCTCATAGGTCCCCTAATTGAACTCAGAAACATATTCTCCAGGACACATTATAAAAGCTGTCAGAAGGTGGCTCAGTCGTTTAAGCCTCTGACTCTTGAATTTGGCCCAGGTCATGATCACACGGTTCATGAGTTCAAGCCTCACATCAGGCTCTGCACTGCCAGCCCAGAGCCCACTTGGAATGATTTTGTCTGCTCTCCCTCTGCCCCTCCCCTGCTTGCTCTCTATCTCTCTCTCAAAACAAACAAAAATAAAGTTTAAAAAAATAATAAAATAAAAGCTGTCAAAAAATCAAAGACAAAGAATCTCACAAGCAGGTAGATAAAAGAAGATTGTCACTTACAAAGGAACCCCCCCCATAATGCTATCAGCAGGTTTCTCGACAGAAACCTTACAGGTCAGGAGACAGTGGGATGATATACTCAAAATGCTGAAAGAAACAGATAACTGCCAAACAAGACTACTCTACGGATCAAAGTTGTCCTTTAGAAATCAAGGAGAGACAGAGACATTCTCAGACAAACAAAAGCTGAGGGAGCTTGTCACCACTAGACTTGACTTACAAGAAATCCTGAAAGGAGTGCTTAGAGCTGCAATGAAAAGGCACTAATTAGTAACACGAAAACATATGAAAATAACAATACACTGGTAAAGGTAAATATATAGTCAATTTCAGAATATTATAACATTGCATATGGTACTGTGCTAACCGCCTAATTCTAGCACAAAATTTACAGGACACAAGTATTAAATATAGCAATAGCTACAATAATTTGTCAGTGAACATACAATATAAAAAAGGTAAATTATAAAATAAAAAAAATAAATGGGGAGTAAAAAAGTGAAATTTTTGTATATTACCAAAGTTAAATTGCCGTTAGCTTAAAATAGACTGTTATATCTGGAAGATATAAACCAAAAGAGAGTAGGAATAGCTATACTGGTATTAAACAAAATACACCTTAACTGAAAAGCTGTAAAGAGACAGAGAAGGTCATTATATAATAATAAATGGAGCAATCCATCAAGAGGATACAACAATCTTGAATATACATATTTCCTACATTGTAGGATATAAATATATCAAGCAAATACTAACAGATCTGAAGGGACAAACAGAGAATACAATAATAATAGAATAGTAAGGGACATCAATATCCCACTTTCAACAAGGGGTAGATCATCCAGACAGAAAATTGATATGGAAGCATCACACTTGAACTATGCTTTAGACCAAGTAAACCTAACAGACATATACAAAACATTCCATCTGACAGCAACAGTATACACATTCTTCTCAAATGCACACAAAAATTCCTCCAAGACACAACATATATAGACTTGTTCACAAAACAAGTCTTAGCAAATTTAAGAAGACTAAATCATATCATTGGGTCTTATCTCTTCTGACCTAATGGTATGAAGATAGAAACCAATAACAATAGGAAAATGGAAAAATCCACAATAATATGGAATTAACACACTCCTGAACAACCAATGGATCAAAGAAATTAAAATAGAAAGAAAAAAAATACCTTGAATCAAATGAAAATGGAAACTCAGCATACTGAAACTTATGGAATACGGCAAAAACAGTTCTGAAAGAAAAGTTTATAGTGATAAATGCCTATATTAAGAAAAAAGGAAGATCTCAAATATACAATCTAATTTTACATATTAAGGAACTAGAACTATAGAAGAATAAGTAAGCCCGGGGTTAGCAGAAGAAAGAAGATAGCAATGATCAGAGTAGAAATAAATGAAATAGAAAAGAAAGGATAGAAAAGATCAGTGAAACTAAGTTCTGTGTTTTTGAAAGATTATGAAAGTTTACAAGCCTTTAACTAGACTAAGAAAAAAAGAGAGAAGACTCAAAGTCAGAAATGAAAGAGGAGGACTTATAATGGATACTGCCGAAGTTCAAAAAATCTTAAGGCACTACTATGAACAGTTACATGCTAACAAATTGGATAACATAGCAGAAATGGATAAAATCCTAGAAATATACAATCTACCAAGGCTGAATAATAAACTGAAATATGAACAGACTAAGTTTTAGGAAGAAGATTGAATTAACAATCAATAACCTCCCAACAAAACAAAGCCCAGGACCAGATGGTTTCACTGGTGAGTTCTACTAAACACTAATGCCAGTCTTTCTTGAACTCTTAAAAAATAACTGAACAGGAGGCTACACTCCCAAACTCATTTTGTGAGAACAAAATTACTCTTATATGAAAGCCAGAAAAGGACACTAAAACAATAGAAAACTACAGACCAATATCCTTGATTATATAGATACAAAAATTCTCAACAATATATTAGCCACACAATTCAACAGCACGTTAAAAGAATCATATACCATGATCAAGTATGATTTATCCTTAGAATTCAAAGATGGTTTAATGTACACAAATAAATAACTGTGATTCAATACATTAAGAGTATGAAAGATAAAAATTATATGATTATGTTAATAGATACAGAAAGAGCATTTGACAAAATTAAACAGCCTTTCATCTAAAAGCTCACAAAAATTTGAATACAGAAAGAATATTCTGGGGGCACCTGGGTGGCTCAGTTGGTTAAGTGTCTGACTTTGGCTCAGGTCATGATGTCACATTTCGTGGATTCGAGCCCCACACTGGGCGCTGTGCTGATAGCATGGAACATGAAGCCTGCTTTGGAATCTATGTCTCCCTCTCTCCCTGCCCCTTGCCCACTCATTCTCTCTCTCTCTCTCTCTCTCTCTCTCAAAAATACATAAACATTTTTTAAAAATGAAGGAATATTCCTCAGCGTAAGTAAGGTCATATATGAAAAGCCCACAGCCAACATCCTACCCAATGATGAAAGGTTGAAAGTTTTTCCTCTAAATCAGGAACCAGACAAGGGTGCCCACTCTTACAATTCCTATGCAACATAAAACTGAAAGTTCTAGCTGTGGCAATTAGTTAAGAAAATGAAATGAATGACTTCCAAATCAGAAAGAGGTAAAATTGTCTCTTTTTGCAGAAGATATCATCTTATGTATGGAAAATTCTAAAGGTTTCACTAAAAACTGTTGGGACCAATACAAAGTTCCAATAGAGTTGCAGGTTATATAATCAACATACAAAAATCAGTTGCATTTTTATCCACTAACTATAAACTCCCCCCCCCCCAAATAAGAAAACAATCCATTTACAATAGCATAAAAATATTTAGGAATAAATTAGCCAATGAAGTAAAATATCTGTACACTTAAAATTATAAGACATTGATGAAAGAAATTGAAGAAGACAACAAATAGATGTAAAGATATCCCAAGTTCATGAATTAGAGGAATTAATTATTTTTTAAATGTCCATACTACCCAGTCATCTATAAATTTAATTCAACTGCTATCAAATTTCCAATGGCATTTTTAAAGAAATAGAGAAACAATCCTAAAATTCATAAGGAAATCACAAAAAGACCCCAAATAGCCAAAACAATTTTGAGGAGCACCTGGGTGGTTCAGTTGGTTAAGTGTCTGACTTTGGCTCATGTCATGATGTTGTGGTTCATGGGTCCAAGCCCCACATCAGGCTCTGTGCTGACAGCTCAGAGCCCAGAGCCTGCTTCATATTCTGTGTCTCCCTCTCTCTCTGCCACTCTCCTGCTCATGCTCTGTCTCTCTCTCTCTTTCAAAAATAAATAAACATTAAAAACAATTTTGAGAAAGAAGAGCAAAGTTGAAAGCAGTAGACTTCCGGATTTCAAACTAAATTACAAAGCTATAGCAATCAAAACAATATGGTACTGGCATAAAAATAGACATATAGACCAATAAAACTTAGTAAATAGCCCAGAAACCAATCCTCACATGTAGGGTCAACTAATATTTGATAAGAAAGTCAAGAATACTCAATAGGGAATGGGTAGTCCCTTCCATAAATAGTGTTGGGAAAACTGGACAATCAGAAGAATGAAATTGGACCCCTACTTATACCACTCACAAAAATTAATTTGAAATGGTTTATAGATTTTAACATAAGACTTAAAACATAAAACTACTAGGAGAAAACAAAATAGGAAAAATGCTCCTTGGAATTAGTCTTCCAAACAATTGGCATCAAAAGCAGAGGCAACAAAAGCAAAAATAAACAAGTTGGGATCATATCAAAGTAAAAATCCTTGTTCACAGAGAAAACGGAAACAAAAACGAAAACAAAAAACAAAAAAAAAAAAACAATGTGCAAAATGAAAAGGTAACCTATGAAATGGTAGGACATATTTGGAAATCATGTATCTGAGAAGGGATTAATATCCATAATATAAAAAGAACTCCTATAACTCAGTAGTAAAAACAAAAACAAGAACAAAAAAACAATCCAATTAAAAAATGTGCAGAGGACCTAAACCATCATTTTTCCAAAGAAGATATACAAATGACCAACAAGCGCTTGAAAAGATTCTCAACATCACTAATAATCAAGGAAATGCAAAACAAAACCACAATGAGGTATCACCTCACAAAAGTGTTGGTGAAGATACAGAGGAAAGAGAATCCTTTTGCACTGTTAGTAGGAATATGGACTGGTACAACCACAATGGAAAACACTGTGTAGTTTCCTCAAAAAATTAAAAATAGAACTACCTTATGATCCAACATTACCATTTCTGGGTATATATCCAAAAGAAATGAAGTTAGGATCTCTATGTCCAGGGCAGCATTATTCACAATAACCAAGAAATAAAAATTGGGTTAAAATAAAAATTGGATTAAAAAGATGTGGTATAGGAATATATACAATGGAATATTATTTAGTCATGAGAAAAAAGGAAATCCTACCATTTGTGACAACATGGATGAAGGTATTATGTTAAGCGAAATAAATTACACAGAAAAAGACAAATACTAGATGATATTACTTATATGTGGAATTTTTAAAAGCCTAACTCACAGACCTCAAAGAGCAGGATATTGTTTGCCAAGAGCCAGGAGAAGCGGAAATGGGGAGATGTTGGTTAAAGAGTACAAATTTCCAGTTATAAGATGAATAAGTTCTGGGGAATTAATGTACAGCATGGTGACTATAGTTTACAATACTGCATTATGTATCTGAAAGTTGCTAAGAGAGTAGATCTTTAATAGTCTCACCACAAACAAAAAAAGGTAATTATGTGAGATGATGGATGTGTTAACTAACCTTATTGTAATCATTTTGCAAAATGTAAGTGTATCAAATCATTACATTGTACTCCTTAAACGTATTAATAATATACAAAATTGTATCTCAATAAAGCTGGAAAAATAAAAGGAAAAAAGAAAAACAATTCAGGAAAAATAATTTACACCCTAGAATTCTACACCCTCATAAATCATATATCACATATTAGGGCAAAATGAAGAGAATTGCAGTCTTGCCAAATCTCAAAAAAAATTGCCCTCTATATACATTTTTCCAGGAAGCTACATGGAATTGTATTCTAAAACCACAAAACAAAAAGGAAGAAAGGAAGGACAGAGGAAGGAAGGAAGGAAGGAAGGAAGGAAGGAAGGAAGGAAGGAAGGGGAAAAGGGAATACACAGTATTCATGAAACTTAGAATCTAATACAGGACAAAACCAAGTGAATTCTCAGGATAATGAGGAAAAGAAAATTTTAGTCACAAAGAACAATTAGTCTAGAGTAGACAGAGGTATGGAAGGGTACAAAAAAGACATCAGCATGGGGGGAAGAACAACAGCCTACTTGTTTATCTGATAATCTGATTATCAGTTATTGGATGTAATGAGGTAAGGACCTACTTGACTGTATTACACTGGCAAAGGATTTCGGGGAGAAATAGTGATAGTTCATAGAAAAGCAAGAAAATGATGAAAACAATAATCATTAACTCTCGGAAAAACAAAGAGATCAAAAGAAAACATAATCACCATACCCTATATAGGTTAACTGTTAATAAAAATATAAGAGTTTTAGGGGTGACTGGGTGGCTCAGTCAGCTAAGTGTCCAACTCTTGATTTCAGCTCAGGTCGTGATCATGACCTCATAGTTTGTGAGTTTAAGCGCCATGTCAGGCTCCATGCTGTTAGCTTGGGATTCTCTTTTTCCTTCTCTCCCTGCTCCCCGCTTAATCTCTCTTTCTCAAAATAAATAAACTTAAAAAAAGTAATAAAACTAGAGGCTTTTGATTTGGTGAAAAATTGAAGAAAGTATGTGTTAGGGAGGTATAAATCTGTTACAAGTTCATATTTTATTGTAGGTAGTCAATATAACCAATAATATCTAAACTAACAACTTTTTAAAAAGTAGTAACGTATTTAGAAATATGAAGTGAACGTCAGGAGAATCAGCTAAAAAGAATTGACAGTGCTTCTGCCTCTGGGAGCAGGAATTGTCATTGGGATGTTGAGTGGGACAAGAAACTGCTAATTTTCATCATCAGCCTTAAAAATCTATTTGACCTTTAAATCTGGGTGAATCTATCTGTTTAATGAAAATAAAATTGTTTTAAAAGAAATGTATTAGTCATATAGTTTAATTTTCCTTATAAGATGCATTTTAAAAGTGATATAATCACCGTTTTCAGTGTCTTTTAAATGACTCCATTATCATTATGCTCTGGCTGGTTATTCATAATCCTTCATCTTCAGGTCACCCTGAATTCACTTCTAATGCATTATTTTATTTTTTGTCTCTTTAAAGTTTATTTATTTATTTTGAGAGAGAGAGAGAACAAGATGGGGAGGGGCAGAGAGAGAGGCAGACAGAGAATCCGAAGCAGGCTCTGCCCTGACAGCAGAGAGCCCGTCATGGGGCTCGAGCTCATGAACCATAAGATCATGACCTTAGCCAAAGTCAGACACTTCACCACCCGAGTACCCCAATGCATTATTTTAATATACTTTTGCAAGTAGATAAAAGCAAAGATAAACGTTTTGATTAAGTCAATACACACAGCAAGTTTTCTCAAAAGCTGTTTAATTTCTTCTTTTGCATTTAGGAATTTATGGCAAAAGTTATAGGTTGGAAAATAAAATCCACCACGGAAGTATAAACATTATTCATGCAAATTATAACAACATTCATAAAATTTACGTGCAAGGTAATCTGTTAGATGGTTATTCAAATGTGGCAAAGTAAAGGTGAAAATAAAATGGAACATCTGGGGCCAGAATATATATGTTAATCAGAAGGGTTATAGATGTGCATGTCAATGGATCATCATGCTCTTGAGGAATTCTAAATTTGAAAATGCCAACTTTTTCCCCAAGAGTTACCCCTGATTGAAGTGAATGTCCAAAATCAGTAATTGATAACATCCTCATTTATCTATGTTATAATTGTAGATTTGCCAATTTAACATTCATAAGGATTCTTTGCCATTTCCGGTTGCTCAGGGGGAAAAAAATCAACAAAAGTGCTTGTGATAGTTAATTTTATTTTTTTATTATTTTAATTTCTTTGTGTTTATTTATTATTTATTATTTTAGAGAGAGAGAGAGAGAGAGCGCGCGTGAGCCCATGCGTGAGCAGGTTGGGGGAGGTGCAGCGGGGAAGAGAAAGAATCTTAAGCAGGGTCCATGCTCAGTGCAGAGCCCTACAGATGCTGGGCTTGATCCCGTGACCCTGGGATTATGATTTGAGCCAAATTCAAGACTTGGACACTCAATGGACTGAGTCACCCAGACAGCCCAAGTGATAGTTAATTTTATGTGTCAACTTCACTGGCTCTTGGGGTGCCCAGATATTTGGCCAAACATTCCAGGTGTTTTGGTGAAGATGTTTTCAGATGCGATTAACATTTGAAAGGGGAGAGGAAATTGCCCTCCTCAATTTCACAAAAAGCTTAACTAGAAAAAGACAGTGGAAGTGAGAAATCCCTCTCTATGCATGACTGTCTCCCTGCTGGGGTATCTGTCTTTTCCTGCCTTAGTACTCAGCCTCAGGTTGGAGTTTACACCATCAGCTCTCCTGGTTCTTAGGTCTTCAGATTCAGACGGGAACTATACCATTGTCTCTCTCTTAGGTTTCTAGCTTGTCAACTGCAGATCCTGGGATTTCTCAGCCTGACTATGTAAATCAATTCCTATATATATATATATATATATATATATATATATATATATATATATATGTATGTATGTATATACACACTGTTGGTTCTGTTTATCTGAAGAACCAAGACTAATACAGTGTTTTTCTGAAGGAAGGTCAAAAATTCAGTTAAACTGCTATTTCTAAATAGTCAGTTAAGCAAACTGAAGTCATAGATGGTTAATTCTTGTCTTAGTTTACTCTTTTGACTTGAATGTAACAGGAATCCACTAATGCTAATTTAGGACAAAAATAATTTAGAAAAGAAAAGGTTGGGAGGAATTTATTTTAAGAAAACCTAAGTACCTCAATGATATCAAGGGCAGAAGTACTTCTGCAGTCTATGAAGGGGCTGGAACAAGACGTGGGATTCCATTTCATATTCCTATCTCTACTTATCTCTGAACATTCGTTTTATTTACTTTTCTTTCTACAGACAAACTATCACTGCTACTCTGTTCACATGGTGATAACGATGCCATAATTCCAGAGGTTTTACTTCTTCATTCAAGAGATCAGCCTATGTAAGGATGAAAGTCTTGAAACTAACTCTAGATTTCTAAGAGAGGAATTTGATTAGCCATATTTAAGTCAGGGACTCCCCGTGGTCCAAGAATCCACCAACAGGAGCATGGAGTTATGCTGTTCAAATACGGTTGCCATCTCCTGTACCTATGACTCTGTGGATGGGGACTGGGAATGGCAGGAGTTCCTACATAAGACAGGTTAATTCTGAATTCACTTTTTCTTTCAATAATTATGTTGGGACTTTCTATATGTCCAGCACTGGGGATATGATTCTGAAAAGGATACTTCTTACCCTCACAAACATTTCTATCTAGTTAGGTGTATTGGGACAGGGAGGTGGCTGGTGAGGATTGGGTTTTATGTAAATTGTCTTTGTAATAAATGCAACAAGTGATATTATGGAGGCAAAAAAAAAAGGTGTTATGGTAGTAAAGGAGAAGACATATCTCACTCAGGCTGGGAGGTGAGTGATGTCTTCTTGTGAAAAGTGACATCTATACTAAGACTACAGACATGCATAAGCGTTAGCCTGGTCAAATAGATGGAAGTGAAATATAATAGAAATGACTCTTATGTTTATGTAGACACAAAGATAATGTTGACGGATCTAAAACAAAGTAATATTAGAATATTGATGGGTATCTCAGCTTGGGTTTCCCAAATATCAGATCCCGAGATAAGACAAAATTAGTCCTCTGTGCTGGCAGTGTTCTTAACAGGTTCTTCCAACAAGGATGTCCAACAGCCGATTTGCATAACAGATTTGCATTTTCCCAGTGTAGCCCAGCGGGAAAATAGCACCTTTTCCTCAGTGGTTTCCCTGGAACAGTACAACGTTCCAGGGCTGACTCTAATGAGAATGCTTTGGGCCATTGAGCCAATCACCATAGACAAACACCTAGAATATTCTGGTCAGGGATTGGGGAAGGCCCCGTTTGTATCACATGACCAAATAGTGGGTGAGGAGGAGTAATTCTTGAAAAGATATCACGGAACTATTACCTGAAAAGAGAATGAATGCTAGGCAGGCAAAATCCACAGATGTCTGCTAAAATTTGGGATGACATTCCTTTAATATTTCTTTTATATGTGGAGGTGTGATGTATTATATGGACTTAGCAACAAAGAACTTTTTTTGCTTAATAGAGTTGATCCTATAACTCTCTTCTCTCAGAGTAGTAACTTGTACATAAAGGATTATGGTAAAGAGTAAAGAGTAAAAACACACGTTGGTTTTTAGTATACCATAAAAATTCACACAGAAAGAGAATAGTGATTCTTAACTCATAATGGTTCACAGATGTTTTTTTCACAGAAATTTTTGAGAATCCGATGAATTCAACAGACTTGCTCCATAGAACATTTTTTTTTTTGTTTTGTTTTTTGGTACATACAAACTTCTTTTGAGACATTGACTGTCTACATGAAGCCCAAGTTAAACCCCTGATCTAGATTGACTGAACGTTTTCAAAGCGCTTGGTTCCTTTGCAAGTAAACAGATAGTCCCTTTCATAGTTATAACATAGTAAGGCCATTTAGATGAATTTGTTGATTTTTATTTTTAAACTGCTCAAATTATAAAGATATACAAATCCGAAACACTATTTTCATACTGCATTCTTGTTCAATTCAGTGTCACAATCTTAAATCAAGGCAGATAAACTGTATTCAATTTCTGGTGAGGATACAAGGGCAAAAAATTAAGTCTTTCTGAAGCTTTTGAATATTGTTTACTCCCATAATAAAGAAGGCAGCTTGCTGCCTAATAAGATGTGGCCTGGGAGGTTGCTTTATCAATTTGTCGATCCCTTGGAGGAAAAAACACATTTTAAAAACAAATCCAAGAGTAAGACATACATGAATGAAATCCATTTACACTGAGAGCACATTTCTGTACTGTGCCAAATAAAGTGAGAATTTTTGTATAGAAATTTATTCTTCTACCTTGCCGTTCTTAAATAATATGATGTTCAAGAACTAAATATATGTCTGTAGGAAGCACTTTAGGGTTTTTCTGCCTTTTCTATAAACACTGTTAGTTGTAAGACAACCATAAATTTGTGAAAATGGTAACATGCTGTATTTGTAGGTTTGCCAGATAAAATGAAATAAAGTACAGGGTAAGCAACAATTATTTTTTAAGATAAGTATGTTCCAAATATTGCATGGAATAGACTAATACAAAACAATTGTTGCTTACATGAAGTATAAATTTAACTGGGCATCCTGTATTTTACTTTTCGAAATCTGTCAACCCTATAAACTTGCAAGCTATATTGTTTTTATTCATTTGTAAATAAACCTTTGATTTTATTTATTAAAGTAGTTTCAGTACTGGCATCTCATTTTATTGTCAGATATATGTTTTCTAGCTAACTGGACTATTAAGAATATATACAAGTATATTTTCATTGAGGTTGTAATAGAATACTTCAAACTTTTTTTCCATGAACAGTTTTGACTCACATCTCTTTTTACTCCCAAAGAACTTTATGAAGAAAGCTAGACTGAGGTAAATGTTTCTTTATTTCAGATTGGTTTCAGATCAATTCTTTTAGTATTTGAAGGAATGTTATTAAAAGTTGCATATTTTCTGCGCTTAAAGTAACTTACATATGTGATTTTAAATGATTTGTCTTTGAAAGCAGAAACTTTTCAAAATGAACCATTATGTAGAGATGAAATCAGTGAGTCTAGAAAATGAATAATTCATTTTTAAGTAAATGAGAAATTATTTTGTGCTGTTACTTATACATTTTCATATTTATAGTTAAATAGTAATTTGCGATACACAGGGTATTAGTTGTGAATTGTGGTTTTCAATATCACAGACACATTTGTTGCTGTGGTTTTGCAATATCATTCCCTGATGCTTTCCTCAATTGTGGTTTTCATAATCATTGTTTGATAGTCATGTAGCTGCGGTTTGGGGCTGCTATATCCATTTGGACAGAGATAATTGCTTATAGGTTTTGCTGTCTTTTAATTTTATAACCTTAGTGAGTTAAACTAGAAAAAGAAAAATTGAATTTTAAATATCATCAACATTCTCATTAAAAATGATGAGAAAACACAAAATGTAATAGTATTCCTTAGTTTAATTCATTCATAATGACTATAATTAATATATATTTATACATTTATATAAACTATATCTATTTCTAATAATGCAGTCTGCTTATTTTATCAATCTTACCTTGAATTCCCTGACTTTTCCTCCTTTCAGCTTTTAAACTGAATATTTAGCTGAGATTTATTTGTTTCTCTTTTGCTTTGCATATTTAACCATTTCAAATGCCAAAAGAAACACTAACTGTTATGATATTTTAATTCCAATGGGCATTCCTTCTGGCTGATATAAAAAGTCAGCCAGTTCTGTAAAAAGATCTTTAAAAACCGTAATGTATAATACATCCAATTCTAAGCACACCAATTTAATTGTAATGAATTGAAAATTAAGGAGGCAGAAATCTGTAGTTCTCTGTCTGCTTATTCATTCCACAACACAAACACACATAACCCTGCTTTTCATGGTACTTACGGCTTTAATTTGTTGGTTCTTCAGGGGAGGGACTTTGTCATTTAGTGCATTTTCCACTGCAAAGGACCATGTATTCTTACAACCTCACATGATAATAGTACTAATGGTAATGTAATAAAATTCACAATTGGTCTTAAGCTCTGTATTAAGATTCTCCCAGCCATACCTTTCACAGGGCAACTCTTTACACCTTCCAGAAGATGTCCTGATGGGGTTATAAATGACACTGATTACAGTGCCTCGTGCACACTGAGCAGCGTGCATTATCCTCAATCAGCCCAGGCTCTCTGCTGACCCCCAGACCCTTTTAGAGTATCAAGTTTGGTGGGGCTCATAGGAACGGCTAGTCAACCAAACAAAGGCGGGGGGGGGGTGAGGGGGGCACAATTTCAGATCAGATTGGATGATCCCACAACCTGGGGGGAAAAGTCAGCAGTATCTGGGGGATACATGTCAACTGCAGTGGAGTTTATTAGTAAATACTCATGACATAAAGCAGCCAGTCCCACTGCTACTGGGATAGAAGCTTCTTCCAGCCCACCCGGGAGGATATATTTAATACTCAGTATATATAAAACTAGGAGAAACTAAGCTAGCCTCATGCAGCTTAACTTGGCCAAATAATAACTATGCAAATCACTTCAAAATTTGTTCTTCTTTTGGCTCGCAGTTTCCAACATACTACACACACAATAATTGAAAAAGAATGAAACAAAACTTTAAAAGCTAAAGAACCATGAAATAGTTATTGGGTCTTACCTGCTTGGGAAATTATGGCAAGATCAAATCTTTTATTAGTCGCTGGCTGCTTCCCTGTGGCAGAACTAAAAAGAATTAAAGGTCATGGGATGGGGTGGGTCTTTAGAACTTCCACAGACTTCCTCAAAAAGTTAGTATTCTGTTTTGAGACGATTCCTTTCCCACCTAGGGCTAATCACCTAGCTAATGGTCCTCCTTTTTTCATTTGAGGGAAGAAAAAAAAAAAAAAAAAAAAAAGATCTGCCTGTCTCCAAATTCGGAATTATTACAGTCTACCATGAGAAGTGGAGGTGAAAAAGAGCACTTTTAGGACGCCGCTCAGCATCCCATCGTTGCGGGCTGAGTGGGGGATGGTCCACGTCCGCAGCGGTCTCCTGGGAACCTTGAGAGCAATGAAATGGTCTCCAGAGAGCCTGGGCAGATGAGAGGGCTTAACTGGCCCCAAGACACACAGTTGGCATTTGTGATCAGCTGCCTCTCGCCGAGGATTTTGCCAGTGGCCTAACCTTCCTGCCAAGAAGCTGGAAGGGGGGAGGGGGGAGGCCAGGGGAGGGGGCGGCATAACTGGAAGCGCAAAGTTTACGGAGAGACTGGGATTTCTTTGTGCCCCTCTGGACGGGCCAGGCGTGAGGAGAGTTGGGGTCCATCAGAGGGGAATGTGGGAAGAAGTTGCCTGGAGGGGTGCTCTGGCAGATGCCCAGAGCTGACGCGGTGACAACTGCAGAAGCTGCCCCCCCTCCAAACCCTCCCCACGCCTCTGGTCCCCTCCCACCCCCCACCCCTCACCCCTCCACCGCGCTCCCGTGCACCCGACCCTACTGAGGCCCGGGCCCTCTTTTGCATCCGGACTGGCTTTGGATGCAGCCAATCCTCCTTTCGCTGATGGAATAGTCTCCCCTCCCCGCAGCTCCGGCGCGCCCCTCCCTCCCGCGCCTCGCCACCTCCCGCGGCAGAGAGCGAGCTGCGCGGCCCGGAGCGGCGGCGGCGGCGGCGGTGGCGCTGGCGCTCGAGTCTCTGCCCCGCACGCCGGGGAGAGGGGAGAGCGAGCGCGCTCCTCCTCCCGCGCCTTCCACCCCCTCTCTCCCCCTCTTCCCTCTGCTCGCTCTCCCTTCCCTCCCTCCTTCTCTTCCTCCTTTCCGTGTTCCCCCTTTCCCCTTTTCTCTCTCCTCGTCCATTCGTTTGTAAATTCTGTCCTCCCCCCCCTCCATCGCTCTCTCACTCGCCCCCTCCCCTCCCCACTGTCACTCTCTCTCTGCCCCCCTCCGTCTTCTCATTTGCCTGCTCCTCTCCAAACGTGGCTCCGCGGCTCCCGGAGGAGCCCCGCGCCCGGATCCCGCGCGTCCGAGGCACCTGGAGACCGGCCCGCGGCGGCCCGAGCCTGGCCAGCGGCGGCGGCGGGAGCCGAGGGAGCGGCAGCCCCGACCGCGGGCACCGCGGGAGCCTCAGTGGCAGCGGCCGCCGCCGAGATGTCCCGGCGAAAACAGAGCAAACCCCGGCAGATCAAACGTAAGTTTGCACGCTGGGCCGGCAGTTGCTGGGATTATTTCTGGGGAGGGGGGCGCGCGGGGCGGGAAGGGGAGGGAGACGAGGGGAAATCCGCTCCCCGTGCCCCGGATTTGTCAAACTTTGCCTGAGCAGCGGAGGGACAACTAGTCGGTCTCGGACAGACAGACAGACGGCGGGCGGCCCGAGCGCCGGGCAAGACAGAGGCTGCGACGAGCAGCTCACTCTTGCTCGCCCGCGTCCCCGCGCTCCCGGGTTTCTTTTTAATTCCGACCCCCGCGCGCAGTTAGTTCCCGCCGCCTCGCCGTCCAGCCTGCCCGTGCAGCCCCGCTCGCTTAGGGGGTTCTTCCTACGGTAGTTGTTGTCATTGTTGTGGCAGCGGACGTAGCGCTCCTCCCGGGGACCGTACTTTTAGCCACCGGGGTGAGAACTTAGTTCTCCGAAAAGCTGGTCGAGACCTCGGGGCGAGGGAGGCACCGTCCCTAGGCGGTGGAAAATCAGTGTCTGGGTCCCGGTGCGGGGCGGTGCCACGGCCACGCCAGACCCGAAGCGAAACAAAAAGTAGGTGTAAAAGTTTGCGCCTCTGCAGCGGGGCGGCCGAGCGCCTCCGCCCCGGGGGCGCGGGGCTGGCGGCGGGGCGGGACTGGGCCGGGGGCGCCGGGCCCGTCCGGTTCGCGTGGCCGGGACCGCTCCGCTGAGCGGGGATTCGGGTTGCCTCCCGCCCCGGAGGCGCGCGGAGTCCTCGCTGGGAGGGGCCGCCCGTCACTTCCCACCGCGGAAGCTGGGAGTTCAAGGCAGCCCGTGCGCCGCAGGGAGCGCGACCCGGAGCCCCCTCCCCCCTCTCCCCGCTCCCCCTACAGCGCCCCGGGGCCGGGGTGGCGCTTAGAGGACACCGCGGGGCCGGAGGTACCTGCCCGAAACACACACACTGGCAGAACTCAACTCGGTCAACTTTTCTGGTCTTGGGGAAAATTCCTCCAATGGTGCTTTGTCGCCCTGCGACACGTCTTCAACGCTTTGGCCGAAAAGGAGGCACAGCCTTCTTAGTTTATTTAATTTAATTTTTATTTGTTTTAAATTTAATTGTAATTTTTATTTTTTTGCTAGGCTTGTGCTGTGTCCATTTCTTCGTGTTGTTTAAAGTCTGCCAACTAGTTTCAAACTGATGAGAGTGTAATTTCAGGGTAAGGCTTTGGTAGTATTCCCTCCCCCTTAATTATGAACCACACTCACCCCACCCCCAAATGTTGAAAATGCCATTGGGTGTAGTTTAAAAATAAATCTTATCTATTAACTTAGGCAGCGTGAAATGGGGTCTAGGTGTGTAAAGCAGTTTGCTACAGTTAAGTGTTTCGATCTTTATATACACGTACAAACCTAGCCTTTCAGACATGACTGTCGCTTTTATTTAGTGCATTTCTTCTCTCATATTTCAGTTCCTTTTCTGTGCAACTTGGGTTAAAGCAGGGACTGAACTTTTAGCTCAAAGCAGTTTTAATCAAGTAGAGATACCGTTCTTGAAGACTTTCACTTTTTCAGAGTGATTATTCATGGGTTTAACTAATTGCCTTTTACTTTTTAATACTAAATTCATCAGGTCCCTCTGTTTAAATGTTGTGTTTTGTAGTACGACGCTGTGCTTATTATGAGATATGATTATAAACATTAAATGTAAATGCTTTTTTAGTTCATGGCTGTCGTCTAGGTTGTTAATAAATAATTAATATTAATTGATTGTATGGCACAAAGACCATCTGATTCTACTTGGGAATACTTTGTTATCTTCTCAATTAGCTACATTAAATTTTTTTTTTCCTATCCTTCTATGTCCACCTCATATAACTGAAGATTAAAGCGTTGGAACTAATTGCTGATGCTACACTTGTGTTATAGGTCATAAAACATTTTAGTGGCTTATTTGAATGCTGTGATTTATTAACTATCAAAAATACTTGAAAGTTCTCTCATTTGAAAGTGAACAAATATCATATTTATATATTTGTTCACAGCGATCATTGCCTACTGATATATGCAAACATATGTATTATTAATATACATGCATTTTAGACTTTTATTGGATTCAATTTGGGGTCACAGTGATAATCTATGCAAATGTGGACACGCTTCTCCCCTTGGACTATTAAGGAGAATGAAAAATTAAAAGGTCTTTGAATTGTTATATTAGAGCAGGGCTGTCTAATAGCTGGAATTTTGGGGGGGAGGAGTGGAATATTTAAATACGGTTTGGCCAGCTGTAAAGTCATTTTGGTTGCAACCTATCGACATTTGTCTCCTTTTGCCTGTCCGGGCATAACAGGCAGTTTTGCAGATGGAGAAGTTTGTCTTGGTACTCAAAGTCATTAGTGTGATAGGTCTCTCCCTCCAGTTTTAGCAGTGTATAACAAGTGTGGCATTATTATTATCATTCTTACTACAAAGAACACTGTTGCTTTTGATATTGTGAGTCCGATAGAAGTTCGGAAAATATCAGCAAGAAATGCTTTCTGAAACAATAGCATTTCACACAACTAATGAAACTGTATTTTAAACTTGGAAGCATCCAGAATTTGAAAATAAAGCTTTGGCACTGCTGATAAAGCATACCCAATTTAGAGCAAGTATGACAAGCAAAAGTCAGCTTATACCAGAAACTCTGAAGACAGTCAATTTAAAGGACAAAAAGGTTGTTGGGCACAGTTTTTTTTCTTCTTTTACTGCGTACAGTTCTCTGCTATCTAAAATTGTGATTTATGCAGTATTTTAATATTTTGCTTATTCTTTCCCCTTGGGTGCTCTCTGGGCAGCGATAAAAAGGCGACGCTGAAAGAGCACCATTAATTTGCTATGATGACTGGCCAGATAAGAGGAGATAATGGGAAAGATAAGCGGAGAAGATATACCATCAGAAACCCGATTATTACCATTAAAATTCCAGCCCAGCAATCTGCAGAAGCCTGATAATTCCTTCTCCGTTTCCACCACTTTGGATGATAAGGCAAAAAATAGTCACTCAGTGCTCCTTGATTAGACTGCCTGGATTTCCTGATAATACAGTGATAAATTATGTATTTTGCCCCCATGTTTTGTCCCCAAATTCAGATTTTTTTTTTCCTATTTCAAGACTATATTTTCTGCCCTCCCCTCAGAAGCTTTCTCTCCTGAGCTATTATTGTAATCCTGGTTTGATAAAACGCCCTGATAGGACGGGAGGTGTTTGGTGTGGGAGCCATATCATGCTATCAGCCCATCTCCTCACACAGCTGCTTGCTGTTGTTGTTTTTAGCCTTATCACCTCCTGCCAATATGCCAATAAATTGCCCAGATTGTTCTCCATTCTGGGGCTGCACTGCAAAATTTATGACAGAAATGATGATTTTTTTTTCTTTTCCCAATGCATCTCTTTATGATTAGTAAACGTGTTGTGTGTGCAGTTTTACTGTTATTTTCTTCTTCGAGCTGTTGTCTCTAGTAATGTGTTTACTGCCCTGTGTGTCCCCAACTTCAGTCACACTTAAGTGTATCGACTCTGGGTTCAGGAAAACATTTTTTTTTTTTTTTGGCAAATGCTACCCAGTTGATGTGGAGGTTGAAAGGGGTGGGAAGAACTCAAATACTTTATTTTCATATAAAATGAAGAAAAGGCACTCTTCTTGTTACCACTAAAGTACAGTTTTCATAAAACTTTTACCTTGCTCGATGTTTTCAGACATGCAGGACATAACTGCGCTGTGTACATCATGTGCCAGAGAATTTTTGGTGAAGGAAAAGGAAAGACTGAATTAAGAGGCAGAATTTTTCTTTTTTTTTTTTTAAAGTGAAGTAGATATTTGGAATTAATACACACTTTGAAAGTAAAATGGTCCATGCTAAGAATCATCTTGTTGGCAGTTCTGCAGAGGGGCTTTTGTAGGAGTTGGAGTCCGTTCATATTGAATAAATTACCTTTTTGTTATTTGAGATGATCTAATAATTTCAGGCCGTACGAGTCCCTACCTTGCACACTGGCATTTTCATGTTTTGTGCTTTTTTTTTTTTTTTTTTTTTTAGGGTAGGCAATATTCAATGTTTTATTTACAAAATGATTATTGTTTTAAAATGATAATGTTGCACATTAAATTTGTTATTTAATATTTGCCAATGTGAAAATCTCTAACTGGATCTTCTTTAGAACCTCAAACTTACGTTTTGTGAAAAAGTGACTATGGTTATTTTTTACTGTTTGAGCGTAGGGTTTTTTTATTTTAGGGTTTTCTGTAGTAACGTTCAATACATAATTTGGGGGTTGATTATCTATTGTATTATTATTCGTATTATTTTTAAAAAGGGGTTTAGGAATGCTACGCATATTTGAAATACATTGATCACTTATACTCACTTAGGGTGTCTTGCTTTTTACCTGCCAAATATTAAGCAGGTTTTTTGCTTTGAAACAAATTACTCATTTCTTCTGAATTTTAAGGATAATTAAATATGAAATCAAAAAAATAAGCCTTTTTCTTTGGTTTCTGATATGTCTCATGTTAGGAAGTTTATCTTCTACATTTTCGACTGAGTAACATTTTGGGAAACCTATTTTTACACTGGCCATGTAAAAAAGAAACATGTATCCTGTATGATATTCGTTTTATTGATAAAATAGATGGATTGGTACCCTTATTTATAAGGTAACAAAATTAATTTCTTTATCTATAAATTTGAAATGTATCAATGCATAGAATTTTTCTAAAAAAAATGTAAGAATATTTAGTAGAATTTATAAAATAAGGCAAATTTCAGTTTTTTTAGGTCTTAAAGAGCATACAAGAAAGTTTACCTCCAAAAGATCATTGATCATGAAGTCACTTTTTTTTTTTTAAGTTCAGTGCAGTCAGCAATGCAAACATAAACGCAGTAGCGTTTCCATCTGTCGTTGCTATAAAAGAGTTTTAAAACTTGGTGATATGACTTGGAATTAAAAGAGTAGCTCTTATATTTCCCACTTCTGGTAACTTTCTAAAGTGGCTTATTTGAAAAATTATGGGGCAAGAAAAACTATGGGGTTTAATGTCTATCACTTTATTTTTTTAAACAAACAACTTTGAATTTTTCTATAACATATAATTGGAGACCTTAAGAGTCATATAATTATATCGGCCCAACTACAAGGGGTATAGCATCTCTTTGAATTTCGCATAAAAGAACAATGTTCGCTGTAGACATACAAGGTTACCAGTAATCGTAATTAAAATTTAAATCTAGATGTAGAAAATATGATGTGACTTGCGTCATGTATTATTTAAGTTGGTGCTATTAAATTGTGAAAGAAAACAATGCAATTAGAGGAATTGCCTCTGATTTTTACCTTATGCTAATTTAAAATTGTATTTTGTACTTAAGGGTTAAGGAGAAGATTTATACATTGATATGTTTGGGGTTAATTGTGGGCATAAATGAAGATCTTCTTTGATTATAGCAGTTGGCTAACCTATATCAGTATTTATGTTTGCCTGTATATAGCAGTGTAAATGAAGTTAACTTTGTGCTACAGTTAAGGTCATTCACTTCTGGTCTTGAGCTATGCAAAGCTTCTCATCCGTGTTATTTCCGTTTATCCGTGTTTGAGTAATATTTTAGGACTAATGAGCTCTTCCTTTACATGACAAAAACGAAGAAGTGGCACACTAATTAGCCCATTTTGCTACCAGTTGTTACCACTGGAAAAAGTTTTGAGAGAATAGATTGAAGGTAATATGTTTGCTAAAATGAGATTTGGGAGACTAGATGGATTTCTCGTGTGGATATTTTTGCACTTTCATAAAACTAAGGCAAATCAAAAGTGGACTCACCATTTGTATTTTGATCACTTCCCCACTTTTCCATATGTAACTTTTGCTTAAAACATGTATTAAATAAATACACTGATTTTACTCATTCTACATTCTTTTTTTTTTACATTTCAAGAAAACACCTTCCCAAATGAACTTTCCTTCAAAATAACGTAACGTATATTCAAGGTTTAAGTACTCCTTAGAGGAACTTTTTTGATTTTGGGCTACACCGTGTGAAGAATCTAAGATTAGGTTTATCTGGGAATAAAATACACTTTTTAGGAATACTTTTCTTTCTGAATGCAATCTTTTTCCACTAAGAAGTATGAGTGAATATGGTAACTTGGGGAGCCCTTACCCTCCAAGTTACGTTCCCTCGGAGCTTTTGTTACTTTCCTAGTTCCGAAGGACTAGTAGGACATTTCAGAACACTGCAGGTATTTTGGAAACCCTGTCTATTTCAACGGCAGCCACTGTGTGAAAGTATCAGTTCGTTCCCTCACCAAATGAATAACAGCAGAAGTCCGTTAACTTCAGTCACCAGAGAATGTGTTTCCACCATAGATAAAAGGGGTAAGTATGTATTATCATTCAATAAGGTTATATTTTCAAAAGCTGAAATGCAATTAAATTAATAAGCTCCGACATGGCAATATTTGGCATGGTGGAAAGAACTATCTCTTTAAAGGTATTAGCATAAAGATAGCACATTTGTTTATTATGCTTCCAAATCAGTTCCTAGTATCTCTGCCACAGGTAACAATTGACTTTTCAGGCTTCAAGTTAATAGCCTTGTCTCTTGCTTGTAGGGATCAATATTAGTATTAATTAATCACCATTATCGGCACCAGGATCTGGTTCTATTTGTTGTTACATCAGCAAAATATCAATATAGAAAGTGGACTCTCTGATCGTCATGGCAACTTCATCTCTTGGGTCAAAGAAAGTTTATCTTATCTGTGCATAGAGAGTGGCAAACTGTTTAGGGATCTAGTTTGAACTCTAAGAACATTGATTTAGTTTTTGTTTGCGAATAGAGGCTGAATTCCAATCACAAGGGATAGGTAAGATTTAAATATTAATGCCGAGAGGCTTGTCTGGGAGGGTGTCCTACCACTACTGTCAGACTATCTGTTTGAGATGACAGAAAGGTAGAGAAGAATTGTCTAGTCAGGATTATTTAAAGCCTTAGTAATTTGTGCTTTGACAAATACTTCTGAAAATGAGTATGTGATAATTACGAGGTAAATTGGTTTGGGTCACAATTTCAGATGTTAAAATAAGAGACTATTATTTTTTCTCTTCCATCCCTTCTTTCCTGGTCCATTATTATAACACCCACTACTTGAAAAAGTAGTTTTGGGGACCAGTTGTGCTTCAGGTTGGGTGTGAGGTCATGAATCCCCTGTCTGAAACCACAAGTTTTGCTATGGATTTTCAAATGCAAGGAAGACATTTATTTGGGAATTTTTAAAATATTAAATATTCATTGTTAATAAGGGAAATCCTAAAGTAGTAAGCTCAAAGGGTAGATGTCTCTGAAGAATGTTTGCAAAGGTAATAGAAGATCATAAGTTGCTAAACTCAGGAGACAAAATACATGCTACTTTGTTGCTATTATTAAGATAGTGATCACTGAAAATGAACATTTTTTTCCCCTAAATCAGGTCATTGGAAATTGGTCTCATTCTTCTTAAAAATCATGATAAAGAACAAAACTAGATTTAGAAATAGTGCCTGAAATACTCTAGAGCAGGCCCTAAAAAACTTGTAGGCACTGAATAAACAAATATGTTTGTGTGGGTGGGTGGGGGGGAACTGTATCTGTATCTCAGGATTTTAGAGATTTTAAAAATGAATGTTGAGTACCTGGTAGCTATAACTCAATGCCATATTCCAGGCATTGTCCATATTCATTCCAGGCATTGTCCATAAAATAGCTAGAATTCAACTCTTTGTAGAGTCTGCAAGGCAATGCTAGTTATCATTTAATATTCTGATAATACCCCCACAGGTGTAAAACAAAGAGGATGTTCATTAGAGGCACTGGTATAATATTTCATGTTAAATACGACATTTCTTCTGGGCATCTGCCATTGACTGCTTAGTCTCATTTATTTGTGAAAGTGCTCCCCTTTGACTTGCTAGAAGTTGTTGAATGGTGTTGGTCTGATGTTTTCTTGTACATCATTTAGCTTTTGGTAATGTCAGATTTATCAAAACAACTATCACAAAGATATATGTGATATAATAGCTTATATTAGGCCATCGTAAATATATCAAATATATATAATTTAACAGCCTACACGAAAGTTACAGCACGTAGTTTTTGTGTAGGCTGTAAAAAAACCAATTTAAAAATTTTTTGTTTAAATTTTAAAATGTATCTAAAATTATATTTAAATGGGCATTTAATTGAAGATATGTTTACTGTTATTTTTCATCTGATTTCCTTCTTAGAAAGATAATTTCTTTTCAAGATATGAATTGCTCTAGTCTATGTTTGGAAAACTTTGGCGAGTATCTCTTACTGAGACAATAAAAGAGAATTTCCAACCAGTTGACATCTATGTAGTATTGCCTATGAAAATTTCTTACACGTGTGAGTTACTTGGCATAGATTTTTCAGCCATAACCTCCAAAAATCTCTTTCTTAGTACAAGATTTGCAAAACTGTTTAACCTTGGATAGGGTGAAGAATTAATTACAAAATTTAGAGTTATGGACAAATATTTGTCGTTCATCGTCTATTAACCTAGAACTTTTAATTTTCTTATTATATGTTCCTTTGGAATATAGAGTGAAGGCATACCCTTTAAGAAAGACTGGAAGTTGCTTTACTCTGGTACATTCTGAAATTGTTGTAAGGCTGTAATAAACTGGGGATTAGAAGATTAAAAATAGTGAATTGACAAGTCTTCAAATCCAGCTGAGGGCCAGATTCCTCTAAGTTTATGCACAATGCAGCTAAAAACCATATACTATTAAGTAGTGTTTAAAATAATGAAGATAATAATTAAATAATAATAGTAAATAATAATTAAATACACTCAATGTGGTTCATTTCCCTGTTGCTTTTCCTACGTTTAGATTACCTAATTTGGAAGAGTGATTTTAAAGGTTCTCAGACAATTCAGCTGCAAGATCAGATTATTTATAATTCAGTGACCAAAATTTGTATCACAGATTGATTTTAGTTTATTTGATATTCAAGAAATTTTTAAGTATAAGCTTAAATTTCCTACAGTAGTTATGTAAGAGGAATTTTTTTTTTCATATCGCAAGTGGAAGCTTGTTTAGTTCCCATATCTAGTGCCTCCAAAATGTAAAATGCCATATAGTGGTGAGCCTTCTTGCTCACTGTGTGTGCTGAGAAGTTCAAAGGCATTTGTTTTTTTTATAAAACCCTGTGAATTCAGTGGGAATCTTTGGGAATGATGTGTTTCTCATTATGTACAAATTATTTTCATGGTGTGCATTTTCATCCATGTCAAAATATATCGCTGTAATACTTTGTGGTTTTTATAGCCCATGTTTATATGGTTAAGGTATGTATTATGTGAATAAATTCTGTGGATAAATTTTATGCTGCTTTTAAAAGCCTTGTAAAATACAGACGAGTGAAGTTTTTGAGAGTTGGATAGCACGTTGATAGCCTTGCCTAGTCATGAAAATCTTATGTTACGGAGGTTGTTTTGATTTTAGGGAAAATCTAAAAATGTAATTGCTCCTTGAAGAATAAAGAAGACAGAGTTAAGCAAATAGATAGGTACTTAGGCCAACATAGACAACTTCGAGCTGCATGGTAGCTGTATAATTAGCAGTTCTCAGTTTCGTATAAAAATTCTCTACCAGGTATCTTACTTTGAATTTTAAAATTTCAGATTCGTAATTTATGTCACAATCATTTCCTTACCCACCTTATGTATAGGAATATATTCTGTAGCGTGTCAGTGGAGCAGGGGGCCAGCTCACATGGATTTGGCAATGGCATTGAAGGATTAAACAGTTTTTTTCCTCCCTTCTGAGACTCCAGTCAATATGAATACATAAAAAGGCTTTTAATTTCCCGGCTTATTTTTATTTGGGATAAAACTGTCTGAGTTTGTATTGTGTGCTTTCCTCAGTTAGGTCTTTCTTTTCTTGCAGTGACATCCTGAAATTCTCCTTTTGATACTTTCTGCCTACATTGTCATGAAAATAACCACATTTTCCAATGACATTTGACCTGTACCTAAGTACTCCTGTGTGTTTTGGATTTATTGGGCCTCCCACAGCCAAGAACACACCTAGGCCACAGGGGAAACTGACCACCATGGGGCTTGTGTAAATCTGAAATATGCAAGAGTTCATTTGCAAATATATTAGGTAGCTGCTAAAAATATCACCCCACTTCTTAACAATGTGCATCTTGGACAAACAGGCGCGTATTTTGTCATCAAGTTGCTTAAGCTTCTGAAGTCAGGGCTACAACTGGGTCAGATGATAAGATGAACACAACAGAGAAACGAAGAGAGCGTCTGATAAAACCTGATTGATTGATGTCTGGCTTCCCCACCATCACAGGCAGTTGACAGTTAGTTTGGGATCAGATGATTTGGCTTTTGCGATAGAAGATGGGGCCTGGTAGGCAAGCCTGAAGGACAAAAAGGTCGCTTTCTGTGTAGCTTCAAGTACTGCCGAGCTCCCACAAGATGGGACGTTATTAATATTTCATTCTTTCTTTTTTAGGTCCAGGCCCTAACATTTGATAGTCACTTAAATTCATGAAGATTCGGTCTACGAACAGAAATGTGTGACTACCTTCCTGCTTTATTTAATCTAATGTTTTTATATCGTTTATGTCATAAAGGGCAAGAGGGTATGTTTACTTAATACTTCTGTCATGTTATATGGTACCTTGCAGTATATAATGACTCTTGCATATTTCATGTAATTATAATCTTGTGAGGTAAACTGTTGTAAAAATAATCATAACACGTAAACTGGCCAAGCTTATAGTATTTAAAAAAAAATAATGTTTATGGAGGAATATAGGATTCCTGAGGGGGGAAATTACAATATAAATTGTATCAGTCCCAAGTGTTTTGGTGTTACATATTGTGAAAGCTTAGGTGAAAAGGTATTCTAGTACGCAGTTTAGACATGTCAGAGTTGGGGACACCTGGGTTGGCACATTGGGTGAACTTTACATTTCATAAAGGGCCATGGTAAGTGACTGTGCTATCATTTGCTGAATTCTGATCTTGCTGGTGCGAGGATTGTTACAGTGTTTCTTTGTATTTTAATCATGGAAAACCCCAAATTCTTGGCACATATTAAAAGCACCTTAAAAATATATGCTAGCTAGTTTATATGCTACTACAGAACAAAATTCTAGATCACTTTTAAGTTAGAGCATAGTTAATAATTAGGATAAATATTCTTAGATGAAAGAAGGAAGGAAAAGAAAAAAGAATTAGAATGGTTAGTTTTAGAATAAAACACTTCCCTGTGTTGGCCATGAAGATTAGTACAACTGTGATAGTATTGGAATTTGGACAACACCTTGGATTTGAATTTAGATTTAGTACAGTTTGATACTCTCTAGAAATCCTTTAGGATGTGTCGCTTTTCTCTGAGTTTTAAGGGTCAGATCTCCAAAGGACAGTTGGGTCTCCGCTAATACTGTAGGTTTAATATCAGCAAGATGAATTCTGCAAGGTGCTGTATTGCTGATAGTATAAGTGGAATACTGTATGATGCACTTGCACCAGAACCTGAAGTGGTACTCATAGTAGTAAGTGATCAGGGAAGGGGGCTGATGGACATTTCAGCAGCGATCAGAAATACTTCCAAGTTAGGTGCCATGAGAAAGTGACTTGGTCTTTTCTACACACATTAATACGGAATGAATCTATCTATCTATCTATCTATCTATCTATCTATCTATCTATCTATCATCTATCTATCTTAGGAACAGTGAAGAATCATTATAGGTACATTTACAAAAACTTTCACAGAAAAGATGCTTCAGGCAGAAGCAGCCGCCTTTAGTGATCCTGTTCTGATAGCCGCATCACTGATGGGAGTCCAGTAGGACTTTTGACTGGTGGTAGCTAACTGATGGTCAACACTTGCTACACCAGGGAAAAATGGACACACGGGGATTTTTCCTGCATAATTGCTGTGATACATTTTTTTCATTTATTCAGTTAAATAATGTCTCATTTGAAGGTGGCGTAACAGTTATCAAGTGCAAATTGCATTGATAGTACGTAGGTTTTTTTATTGAGTATCCATGGGAGCAGCTCTCTAAAGTTTATTAACTTGCTTTTCTATGCACATACCCACCCCCACCCCCCACAATACCAGGGATTGTCTATAACTTCCTTCTCAACTCCTTTATTCCTTCAGTGTTTTTGTTTGCTTCTGTTATGCCATGTGGTTTTGAACTCCGCACTTCATTTTGCCTAGGCAAAAGCTGCGTTTGAAAAAATAGCTAATTATACATTGAGGAAAATTAGAGTTGACAAATGAAAAAATGTTAGGTCATAAAAATAATTAATATCAGCAGTCCTTATAAATGAAGAGTAACAATCAGCTGTTTGGTCAGCTAGACTGCAATTTCCTGATTAGTCCTATAGCTTCAGGAATCTCATTTAAGGAAGAGTAGGAGTTTGAAGATGCAGTGGCTAGACTGATGAGTCTGACATTCACTTTGATGTTTTCTCACTCTTGGTCTGTGAGTTTTGTTTTGAAGAAAGAAGAACAATTAGGTTTTAGGCATAGAATGTCACTAAGGAAGATCGCTGGGGATTTGTTTTCTCTAAACTGGTTAGTTAGTAAAGTGTTCTTTATATTGAGAAATGACATCTTAGGTAATACAAGAGGCGAAATAGATGTAAACTGCACGTTGTTCTTATTATCCCGAGAAAGAAAAAATAATTATTCCATGTTGATTCAAGGCTTTTAATCCTGGGATCCATAAACTTTGAGGAGTTTGTGAATATCTAGACATTTCATGCAACATTAGGGTATTCAAGAATTTTTCTGGGAAGAGGTTTTCATGAAATACTCCAGGGGCTTCTCAGCCCCATCCGAACCTTACCACTCTAAGAATTTCTCTATGTGTGTCTATATTATCACTTGTTACATTTTAAAGTGTAACCATACCAATAGGAATTGTTTCATTTTTGTTTTTTTTTTCAAAACTATAAAGTCAAATCCTATCATCTTGCTGCTTTAAATGTTCCTCCAGTGGATGCCCTTTGCAATTAATTCCTGAACTTTTTACTGTGACCTACCACACCTTCCATGATCTTCTCCTTGCCTTCGTGTCTCATCTGACCATCAGGTAAACCGTCTTCACATGTGCCAATTCCCTTCCCAATCCCTGTACTGGCTAGCCCCCATAAACCCCCTGCATTCACCACATTTCATGTTTACTGGTCTTTCTCTTCCTTGAACATGCCAAGTTGCTTTTCTTCCTGCAGTGTTATTTCCCTAGATTTTTATATTGCTGGCTCCTTCTTACCACTTACTTTTCACTTAACGTGTCAACTCTTCAGGTATGCCTTCCTTAATCTCTTATTTATTATTTCTGCCCCCCCCCCCACATGCCTCAATTTGCTCTTTAGCCCATTGCCTGATTTTATTTTCATTACACTGACAGTTACCTAAAATTATTTATTTGTTGGTATGTTTCCCTGCTTATTAGATAATTTTCACCAGAGTCTAAACTCAATGGCTGTGGGATCCGGTTTTGATTACTTATGTATCTCCAGTTGCTAGAAGACTAACTGGCACACAACAGACACTCAAAGGATATTGGCTAAATGAATCCACCATCATTTCCTGTGGCATATCTTTTGCCAAAGTTGGTTTTGCAGTTGTCTACCTAAGGAAAAAAAAAGTTGCCTGCATACCTTAAATTAACTCCTATTTTTCATGCAACACATAAGGCAAGTATCAATTATGGTAGTGTGTTAAGCCACGGGGAGGGGAGAATACAAAAGTGAACAAACTATAGTCTCTCCCCTCCAGTAGCGCATAGATAATGAGGAAGGAAGTCACACTTACTGCACACTATGATTTACTCACAATAGATGGAGGTATGAAGTGATGCGGCACTGAGATGACTTGGTGAGTTTGGATAAGCCTCTAGAATGAGGTCTTACATAATCTGGGTCTTGAAAGATGAGTAGGAGATCCAGTCATGACCAGGGGGAATTGCATTTTGGCAGAAATCAGCAGCTTGGCCAAGAGCAGAAAGGCATTAAAGAAGATGACATTTTCAAGGTCCAGTGAGTAGTTGTGCCCAAAGATGGAAAAGAGTGACAGAGAATGCAGCTTGAAAGCCGACTTAGAACTGGAGTTTTAATAAGGGGTTTTGTGTGCCATGTTAAAGAACTTGAATTTGTTCTTTAGGTAATTGATGGTCAGTGCAGATTTTGAAAAATAGAGCCTGATTACTGTCTTTTGAATGTGCTTGATAGTTGCATGGCTTTTACCTAATTGTCATTTGGTAACAGGAGAGGACAGAAGCTCATGGGATGGCAGTGGTTTTTAGTCAACTTTTCATTTTGTTACATTTAACAATTGTGATCCTACATTCAACCTTAGTCCTTCTGTGCTACCCTCTAACTTTTAGATGTAGATTTAATAACAGCATTGTGGCACAGGGCTAAAACCATGCCTCTCTGTGCTTTGAGTAGTTTAGTATGAATATTTTATTGAGGCGAGACAGCACATGCAAAAATAAATGAACAGAACAGTATCTTTTTAATTGAATCTGTTTGTACTTAACTCATGAGATTGTCTTTGGTAGTAGTTTTCCATTCATCCATATGCACTAGCCTAATTTTATAACTGAATGTCGAGAGGGAGAAATCTTCAATAGCAAGTGGGCAGAAGAACTGTTACCAGGATTGCCAATTGCTTCAACCTCTTTGAAAGACAACTTGGCACTTTATAGCAATTACAGTTGTGCATATGCTCTTGGACCCAGCGATTCCACGTACCCCATAGAAACTCTCATATGTGTGCGCTGGTGACAGGATGGTTTGTAGCAGCGAAAAATTAGAAATTAATAGAGAAGGGGTTAAATAAAATTATGGTGTTATCCTCATTGTAGTTTATGTGTTATAAAGGATGCCCATTCTGATAATGGAAGCATCTCAAAGACTTCTAAAGTTAAAAAAAATTGTTGAAAATGAAAGAATAAATGGATACATAGATATTTATATCTTTTCATGAAAAAAATCTGAAAAAAATGGTGTATGAAATTATCAGTGATGCATTTCTCTGGAAATTAGGACTGGGGATTTGGAGTAAGGCGTAGATTCCCTTTCCACTGTGTGCCTTTTGATAGTATTTTAATTTTTTACCCAATTATAATTTTAAACAATTACAAATTAAGGCCATTAATGAAAATTAACACAAAAAAAATCAGAGGCCTACATTGGAAAGTGCATATGCAGATGCTATTTTCACTACCAGTGAAGAAGGCCACTACCAGTTACCGCTACTAATAAATCCCTTTGCGGGAGGTGGGGTGAGGGCAGAAAATAGTCAAGTATATGTTGCCACTCTAAGTGTTAAATTACTCATCTTCCCTTCAGTTGTGTAGTTGGGAGGGTGGAGATACTGTTGGGGGTTGGGAAGAAAGGATAGGAAGTGGATAAAAATATTTGATAAAATGTTTCAGTATCTGTCTAATTCAGACATTACGGTGAGGGAGAATAACTATAATGATAAATTTTTCTACAGTCCTTATTAAGCTTAATGTGAGAATATACCAAAAGTGAGCGCTCCAAGGAAGATTGAGTTCTGTTTTACTTTTGAGAAGGAAATAGCACAGAGAAAAAGATTTTAAATACGTTGCTTCTCCAAGTATAGTATTTCTCTATTCTCAGCATAGGTCATGGCTATGTTATTAACCTCAGATTAATAGTGTATGATACTTTCATTTTAGATAAAAGATCTATTCTTTAGAATTTGATGTACTATTACAGGCCTTGTTTTACCAAAAGAAGTTTATCCCCATGACATTGTTTTTCTGAGTTCAGAAATTTTGTCCTGCTCTGCTTTGGAACTGTCCATCTTTAACCTCTCTCCAGTGTTGTCCCTTCGGAGTGATATTAAGATGCCTATTATTTTTCTTCAGATTACTATAGGCAGATATATTGTTAAATTGGTTCTTGGCCGTATATGTTGCTCCTTTTTGCACCTTATTAATGATTTTGTGTTCATGAATATCTTCCGAAGTATTTCATCTGTTCTTGTCGGGAAGCAGCAGCAGCAGCAACAGCAGCCAAAGCAGGAAATGAACCAGTGCAAGGCACAGGCTAATGCGTAGAGTTACGGTGGGATTTAAAAATGCCCTGAAAAAACCCATGATGGTCTTCATTCATAAATGCCACCATAAATGACCTCTGATAGTTACCATAGAATCGAAAAGAAAATAAACTATGTTGAATTTTTGTCAGATAATTTTAAAGAAGTGGGCAAGAATTAACGTATGCAGTTGAGAGAAATTATAATCTGAAAACAAATGAAATATTTGTTTCTCTTATTTGAAGGGACCTAAAGTCTAGAGAAGTTAATACATCTTGCTAAGTTTGTTTTTACCTGGTAAGAGCCTCCTGATATTTTCAGCCTCATTGGCATATATGACCAAAAGGCAGTTTCATTCATTTATGGATTCTGAAATTTTATTGTTTTTGTATTTTACATTCTTAGTTTGGACAGGGGTGCCACTAGGATGCATGGTCAAATGGGAGGTAAACTCATCTAATCAGTGGCATTATGCAGTGACTTTACAAGAAGATAATTTATTTGGAAATTTTTCTTTTCTTTTCTTTTTTTCTTTTTCTTTTTCTTTTTCTTTTTCTTTCTCTTTCTCTTTCTCTTTCTCTTTCTCTTTCTCTTTTTCTTTTTCTTTTTCTTTTTCTTTTTCTTTTTCTTTTTCTTTTCCCTTTCCTTTCCTTTCCTTTCCTTTCTATTTTCTTTCTTTTTTTGATTTGCCTGCTTGAGGTTTCTTGTCATGAAGAATTCTCTTCCTAAAGATCTAGAGGAGTATCAGAGGAAAACAGACCCACAGTAGATCCAGCCCCCTGCTTCCCTGTGGCCTGCTGATGTCCCAACCATCAAGTGTTGAAAAGCCACAAGTGGTTTTCATGACGATAAAGTTAGTGGTTGGTACCAAAAATAGACCCAGAGCAAGGGGTAGTAGAAGAAGTTATTGAGGATGATCTGGTTAAAACTGCCTCTGCCAGGAAGATCATATAGCATTTCTAGGATAACTGATTTCTGACAAGAGAAGTCATCAGAATTATTTCTGTTATGAGGATCCATTTTCAGAATTAGGTGGAATGCGGCATGCGGCGTATTCTGATCAAATGATATGCTGCCTCTCCATGGTCACCCTGTGGAAATGTGTTAGCCTGTAGGACTGAACATTCTAAGAAATAACTTTCCAAGCTAATCTACTTGGAGATGAGAGTTTAGGTAAACTTCCCTATCAACTTCAGGACAATGCAATGGATGCTTGTGAATACTACTTGAATGGATGTGGGGCACAAAGACACATGTTAACCTTTGTATTTAGAAGGTGATTGATTGTGTACAGTCACTCCTGAGAGAGGGAAGGAGTATGGTATCTTGATTCAGAACTTTGGAGTCTTATATCAGGGTTGCAATGCCAGCCCTGCTGCTTCCTTTAACATGTCCTTGAACAGGTTGCTGAACCCGTGACTCAGTTTCCTCCATTTGTTGAAAAGAGGTTATTAAAGAAACTGTTACAGTGGGTTCATTGTAAACACTATATCAATTAATACTTGCAAAGAGTTTAGGACAGTATCAGGCATACGCTAGCAAAACATTTTTCTTTATTATTGGCATTGTTGAGGTCGAATCCAGGAAAATAAATTATTCTTGTCTTGGAAATAAATAACTCCAGAGATCCAAAATATAAATTTAAAGGTATTTGGCTTGCATATTTTAAAATAGATGGCTATTTAAATGCAGTACTTTCTTTTTTTGTAAATAGTGTTCCTACTTGGAGTAAAAAGATAGCTCTTGTTGAATATCCTAAATAATTGCACTTTTTTACTCTGACAGCCTCAAACTAATTTTTTAAGTTTTTTTTTCCCAAGGAAGAAAATATTTCAAGCTTCACTAGGAAATTCAGTATAACAAACATTCATAGTAAAATGTAATCTGTTCATTATCCATATGTAGCTATAAACCAGTACATGTTTTTAAAATTTGTGAAATCTGTTATAGACCATTTTTTCTAAGTTTTGGGTATTAAATAACATGAAGTGCCTTGGCTATAGTCATATCCCTAGAAACCATGAGTACTGGAGATTTTATCCAAACAGTGCTAGAGTTAATGCACAAAATTTCATGTAGAAAGATCCTGAGTGGAGTATCTGAAAAGGTCATTGAAGTAACCAATTAGTTAAAATACATTTGGATGACCTGAACACATAGTTGTTGTGTCTCTAAATCCCAGACATACTTTATTAGGACAATCCAGCTGGTTTGCTATTTCTATCTCCTCATTATCAACACGTTATGGTATGGCCTCTTCCCTCTCTCTTCCAATGCCAAGAATTTGGCAGGGACACCATGCTAGCAAGTCAGAGACGGGGTGGGGGTGAGGGTGGGGAAAAACAGCAGCTTCACACTGCTGCAAGGGTAGGAAAATGTGTTGTCTCAACATTTTGCCTCTGGATTAAGGTTGATAATGGGCATTTGTAGACTCTACTTGAAGAATTTGAAGAAATAGAAAAATTTCATGGGTTTCTAGAAACAGTCTTAAGAAAAATTATATTCATTCTGGTCTATACTTCCATGGATATAGGATATATACCTCTCATTGCTCCAAATGCTTGGCTTTTTTCCCTTTTCCCAGCCATCCTAATATTATAGAAGCTCAAGAAAGTGAGGAAAGAAAAGACTTGTCTCCAGATCTTATTTCATAGTTTGCCTGATCAAAAACAACTCAATAAATGAATATCACATAACATTTTATTATTATGTGAGTGACTCTGTTAAACAGACTAGTGTAGATCCTCTTCTAATGTATCAGAGTGTAAGGAAAACATACATATAGATCTATTTTTGGTGATGGTTCACAGTTTTGTTTAAAATTAGTAGAATGAAAAGCAATTGGATTAAGAAATCTCTTGACAGTTTCGTAGGGTATCAGATTTTGTGAGTTCGTAAAGATCTTTGAAATTTATCTTAGGACTTCCACAAAAAATAGGGATTGTGAATTTTGTAATGGCAGTACACGTGATCTTTTCCTCAGTGTGCATATGTAATTTTGTGTGTTACAAATTTACTTCTTACTGATGTTTGTATAAAGAACTCTCTTCTAATTATCCTGTTGACATTCATCGGGATGACTTTATGAAACACTTCTGCACTTCGAGAGAACGTTTTGAAAGTCCTCTCAAATTTAAAATTATTTGCTTCTCAAAAGCCGTGAATTATGCTATCAGAGTAACCTAGAGATATTTTTTCATGATATTCCACATTATCATAAAATATTAAGTTTTAATAAAGAATCATCTTGCCTACACACAGTGATGTTAATGATAAAACAAGTGGGTTATGATCCCTTTCTACAGAAGGAAACATTTCATTCACATCTGTATTATTTATATATATCTAAAAATTCTTTTAGTCTATTTAGTTTTTAGGTATATCCCATTCATAACTCAGATGCGTGAATGATGGCAAATACAATGTTATCAATATCAGTAGAAACTTAGTAATGTAGAAATTGATACCCAGGGTCATTTTTTAAATAATCTTCTTTCTCTTTTAGTAAACATATATTACTCTATGTTTCTTATTTAATCTTCTTATTTATCTCTCAGTTTATTGTAAAAGGCAGTAGTGGATTTTCATGTGTTAATGAAATTTAAGTTAAATAATAGTAAGGTGGGACTTTACTAATCTGAAAAAGAGATAAAGTCATGAGTAAAAGAATACTCCACGGCTTTTATTAAAGAGAAAAATGTGATCTTTTATGTTACTCACTAGTCCAGACTTGTGCCATCAGTATAGAAGTGAGTAAAAGACTCAGCTTTCTCCTAAAATCTTGATTCCTTGAAGTTTTCATCACCTGAGGAAAAATAGAAGAGGAGTGTGCATGAATTTGCATGCATCGTATTTTATGGTTGTAGTAACACTTACTGAAATATGTCAGTAAGACATTGAAATTTACTGTGGGTAGAAAAAGAAGAATGCAAATTAAAAGAGAAATAGTTTATTCACAAATTAAAGAAATTGTTCCCCTGGGTGTCTCCTTAATTGATGAAGAGCAAATAAGTAGGGTACAGTTAACTAGACAAGCAGAGTGGGGCAGGCATATCTCTCAGGACTGAGGTTAGAACCTCAGGCTTTCTAAGTGTGAGGGATTTGTAAATTAAGCTACTCTGTTACTGTCAGAATTAATATGTGGATAAAAATCTATGTTTTCAAGGCTCTTACATCATTTTTTTTTGTGTCCCTTCTTTATTTTTAAAAGTAGTTTTATGTTATTTTTGTACTATTAACATTCTACACTTATGACATCTCTGCCCCCTTACTACCGACACCGAACAATAGAACTGCTTCAATTAAGAAACAGAACATCAGCCCCTGGCATCTTATTCTGTTGTTCCATCTTTTTTGCTAGGGAGAATTCATTTGTTTCTTAATTAAGAAAAACACCAATAGCATGAAAAATCTGCTTATGGTACCTGAATGGTAATTAGGCAAAAGGTAAAAAAGAAACATGCACATACATTCCAATAGCAGCCAAAATGAACTTGAGCTGATAAAAATGAACTAAACTACCCTTGCATAAATGGAGGCTGAGGGAAGTGTACAGTCATTATGGCTAAGACAATATGCAAACTATCTTCAAAGAAATCAAATTGCTAGAGTGTTTTCATTTGCATGTATTAACTATTAACATAATGAGGAGAAGTGACATTGGACCCGGATTGTGTGTCTGTTCGGATTGATAACTCTACTGCATCTGCAAACAGACGCCCAAAAATCGTGCTAGTAGTTAGATCAGAGTTGAACTCTGCAAAGTGGGCTAAAATGAAACCTAGAGCTTGACAAACCTGCCGAGTTACGGAATGGTTGGCATCTCTCTCATTCACATTCTGTGTCATTTTTCTCTCTGTTTTGGTCTGTCTCCCTCCCACCCCTCCCCCTTATTACTATTATATTTTTAAACAACAATAATATTTCAGTGCAGATTCTCATTTGAAATAGCTTGGCTTTCCCCAGTGCAACTTTTCACAGTCTAACAACAGATGTTATAAAGGACATCTTTATAAAAAGATCTTTCTAAAGAACCATGCAGTTAACTTAAGATCTATTACAGGATTTGAAAATTTAGGGGTTTTTTTGTTTATTTATTCCCAGTCGACACAAGTCTAGGAATAAATGGAACTGACATATATTGAGCTCCTCTTATGTACCATGCTTTGTACAAAGTGTTTTTTCTTAGCAAAGTAGAAAGAGTCATTGAAGAAGATGAAAGAGACGTAGCAATGAGAGACTTCTCCAGCCTTTGAGGTAACAATCCCTGAACCTCTGGGTCTCAGTTCATTCTCTTCTTTAAAATGAGGTGATGTGACTACATTGGTGTTTCCCAATCGAAAAACCTTTGAGGTCAGTAGGTAATTTCAGCGTTTTAAAAGTTCAAGAGAGGGACACCTGGGTGGCTCAGTTGGTTAAGTGTCTGACTTCGGCTCAGGTCATGATCTCACGGTCTGTGAGTTTGAGTCCCTCGTGAGTTTGAGTTGACAGCTCAGAGCCTGGAGGCTGCTTCGGATTCTGTATCTCCCCCTCTCTCTGCCCTTCCCATGCTAATGTTCTGTCTCTGTCTCTCAATAATAAATAAATGTTAAAAAAAATTTAAAAGCTCAAGAGAAATTGGAAGGTTATCATTTAGAAACCTTCCCAGAGCAACTAACGTGTTTTATTTCTTACGAGTCATGGGATTTATCACATAGTAGGAAGGCATTTTCTAATCCATGTTGACGAGAACTCTGACAACTGTATGAATCTTTGAGTAATTTTAAGAAGACAAAGCCAAAATATATTTCTTGATTTTACAATTCATATTTTGATGTTCCTAAAATCAGAATATAGCATGCTTTAAAATGAATAAATCCATTTAATGTTGTAATTTTTCTTCTTTTGAAAAACTTACTGATGTTTTGTCTTACAAATGATGGAGGTTGCCTATTAAGAAATTCTGTATCATTTCTTTTCTACAGTTTTGTTTATTCTGTTAACAATGTGTATTGTGATCTTTCTCTGAGTCTTGTTGGCACTGTTCTATGTATGGAGGTCATTTATGCCCTAGGAAGGTAGGTTGTCTATAAAGTTTATATTCTAGAGGTGGGCAACAGGCAGTAAAAACAGTAATTCAGTCAATGCACGATGTAATTTCAGATTGGGGTAAGTGTATGAAGAAAACCAAATAGGGTAATGTGACCAAGAGTGACCATTGGAAGACTTACATGATCTGTTTGTTGGTCAGCAGTTTCTTAAACTTGTTGCTATTGATGAGTAGTAAGAAAATTAATCTTTCCTTGCAAATTGTTCGGAACCAGTCTCAAGGGTGAGGGGACAAATGTCTCCCAGGGACTGTGATCTGCCCTAACCCCCAATAGCCCAACTGAAAGATGTTACATTTTTGAATAGTGTGGAGGCTAGGAAAGCATGTTGGGGACCATTAGATTTTATTGAACAAATTGTTTGAAGAGAAGTGTGTCAGAAATGAAATTAGGTTCTAGGGATAATGTACTTACTAAGGCAGACATATAACAAACCCTCATGAGGCTTTTATTCCAGGAGAGATACACAATCCAGGAAACTCCGTTCAGTACCTTAGGATTTTTCATCCACATGGTTTTTCCATGAATATTTTCAACAAATGGGAAATAATGTAGTCACATTAAAAATTAAATTATTCTGTCAATATTATAGGAGGTAGTATCTATTATGTTGTATGAATATATGTAACATTACCATAATTGGTGTGCTAATGTCATATATCTGTATCTATATCTATACATAGATAGACCTATATCTAAACTATATCTATATCTGTAGTTTCTCTGAATGGATATTTGTGATAATTAGATTAAGTGGTAATCCTTGGAAATTTTGTTATTGACCATTATCACTACTGTTGGAGTACCAGCTGTGAACTTTTTAGGTTTGAGGCCATGTTAATTCCACTTTAATTCCAATTTAAATCTGTTTTCCTTAATATGCATTAGTGCTTAATATAAGTGGATGTGTGTGACCTAAGAACCTGTAGAGCTTCCTGGGATCATGAGGCATTGGGAATATTCTGAAGCATTACAATTTTGTACTCCAGGCAAAATATTCATTAGGCTTTTGGGGGAAGAATTGTTTTTACTGGTGGTTCAACTAGAGATGGCTCAATGAAATGGCTCAGGCATTTGCCAGGGTCAGGAAATATAATCCTCTGGTCAGGGAGAATATGGGGGAAAAAAAACCCAAACTATGGATGCACACAGAGTTTTATACTTCTGAAGATTTCTAATAAATATCTTTTCAGGTAGGGATAGATGAGTTGACAGTACTCTTTGAAGACATCTTCCCACTTAATGATACCTTATTGTCTGTTTTCATGAATATGCAGATCATAAAGAAATCTGTTTCATATTTAAGTGACAAGTTAACCTTTCTACCACATGTATTTATTATAATGTCAAAATCTCCTTTGAGAAAGTCAGGTTGATGATCTGTGTTGAATCATTCATTCAAATTCAGCCTAAAAGGGTTAAGAGGTGAGAGCAGGTGTTGTCATATTCTCTTAGAAATTACCTATGAATTAGGAAGCACAGTTGCTCCAGGAGAACTCTAGAAGGAAGCACAGAGCTGAGCACAAATGGGTAATTTGAAAAAAAGAAAAAGACACAAAATTGAATTCAAGAGAAGTGTTTGAAACATTTAGGTACTTACTAATAATGGAGTGTTAATATTTTCATTTGGACTAACCTATGTTAAAAAAAAAAAGATGAATAAGAGAGCCACAGGGAGAATAGGCTGAAGAGCTCCTTACAAAAGAATGTAAGTTCTTATATTTACTTCAACCTCACAGAAATCCCTAAAACAACCCCTCCCCAAGAGAACTTGCTTTCTTTTTATCAACTGCAATTGTGTTGATTCTATTTGAAAGGGAAAGAACCATTCAGACTCATTGTTGTGAACTATTACTTATTTTGGTGGATCTTGGAACTGTAACACATGGAGGAATATATCTCTGGGTTTCTTACTAATCTCTCCCAATGTCTCTCATGTCTAAACTGTTGGGTCTGGTACGTGAACCAATAGAAATATATCGTTGGTCTTCTGGAGACAGACTCAAGTACTGAAGGCGGAGATGGGCAAAATTAATATATGCCTGGAAATCTTGAATTATTTTTGTTTAAATGCGTTTATGGGTTTTTCTATGTCTCTTAATGGAAGCGTGAACTTTCAGAACTCTGCAGGCTAGGATGATGTTCTAAAACTGTTGGTAACACTTAATAAAAAAGCTTTAAAAAGTCAACTGTGTGAGTACAGGGCAAGAAGAGTGAACCGTGTATTCTGCCAGAGTTAAAACTTCTTAGGTGTTTCAGTTAAACGTGAGTCTTTAATGGGAGTCTGGAATGATTCTACAGTGTTTGGTATTTAACAAGGAGTCTTGCCAAGCTTCGTAGTGGTCAGTCACATTTTGGGTATTATATTCAATGTCCGTGTCCTTCTTAAAACTCAACTATGTCTGGAGGATGTTAACAGCCAGGCAATAACTGAAGGAATTGGAGATATTTAATAGGAAAAGAAAATTATAGGTTTCATATGAGAGCTGTGTTCAGATAATTGAGGAAATCATGTAGAAAAGGAATTAACTTTCTTTACAGCTCAAAAGAACTCATTTCAAAGGGCTTTCTGGGTTTGCATTCTACATACCAAGGGCAGATCTGGGATCAGCATCAGTAGAACAGTTAGAACTGTTCAAAACGGAATGGCCTTCATTGTAGGGTAGAGAGCTACTTGTCACTGGAAGAAGCAAGTAAAGGTTTGCTTGGATAATCATTTGCCAGATTTATTATGTAATAGATCCTTGGAAGGTAGAGGGTGATGGGGATTAAGGAGTTAAGGGGCAAACTAGGAGTCGATTCTTGCGTGATTTCATATTGTAGATGGGCTTTAGAGTGTTCTAAGTGTCTCAGGTCAATTCCAAAGGGATTTCATTGGTATCTATCAATGAAAGTCCTTCCCATTATCATCTTTACATTGTCAGTAACAATCAGCCCTCCAGAAGCTGGGTAAAACCTCAAGTGTCAGGATGCCTAGCTAGCTGAGGCCGTTTTTAAAGCTTTGGGAGGAGCTCAAGCAGTGTGTTCAAGTGGTCTAATGTTTTTATAAAAATATCAAAATTAAGCTATTTTAACTACAGTTGATTAAGGCCTCTAAGTCATTCCTCTTTAACTTTCCCTGTGCCATACTTTGGAACGGTTGGAGGCATAATTGGGATCGTGGTTAAGGGGAAGTTGAGCTGGAAAAATAATTGTCCTATTTTTAACATTTGCAATTTACTAAGATTTCTCTTTCTAACTAAATATTTGCTTTCATACGTTCTTTGCATTGGCCCTTGTGTGTTCTCTTACAGAGCCCCCCCCCCCGCCTGCCCAGTTGTATAAGCTTCAGATCTTGCAATTCCTTGATACTATTTGCCCCTTTTGTATAAGGTGTAATTCTAAGTGCCACAAATAGAAAGGTACATAAGCCATTGTCCTTTATACCAAGTTATGCACAACGTAGTGGAGGACTTTTATGATTTAATGTGGGTTCAACTATCTACTTGAAGAAATAATTAATGCTGATATAAAATATGCTTTTTTACAACTTTACATGCATGGACATTTTTATTATTGAGTAAAAAATAATTTAAACAAAGATCAACAGTGACTATGATACCTCAGATCTAAGAAAATCGTATTATTGTATGGCAATCTAATATATGTGCATATTATTCCTATGGGAAAGGCAAAGAGTTATATTATTGTGTGCATCTCATTAGCAAACGAAGGTATGTGTGAAGATATGGAGACATTTTTATGCTTTAGGGAGAAAAATCACTTGGGCATCAAAACAAGTGAAGCCAGCTGACAAATTTTGAGGATCTCTAAAAAGAAGTTTTCCTCTGTCTTCATTGATAGTGAGTGGGTTACCAAACATTGTGCTTTCAGACAAACCTGGATCTTTTTCTGTATCTTTTACAAACATCTCATTGCTATGAATCTTTTTTGCCAAAGTTCAATTTTATTCGTTTCCATCTTTTTAAAAAATGTTAATTTATTTTTTTTTGAGAGAGAGAGAGAGAGAGAGTGGGAGAGAGTGAGCATACAGGCACAAGTAGGGGAGGGGCAGGGAGAGAGAGAGAGGGAGAGAGAGAATCCGAAGCAGGCTCCCTGCTCAGCGGGTAGCCTGACATTGGGATCCATTTCACGACCCTGGAATCATGACCTGAGCCGAAATCATGAGCCACCCAGGTGCCCCAATTCTTGTTTCCATCTTCTGTGCTGAAATCTGCAGCTTTTTGGGGTTCTTCTTTTCAAAAAAGTTCTGTGATTTCGAAGATGACATAGTTCAACGTGCTGTGACTGAATTCCCATATATAGCATCATTTCTGCCATCAAGGGAAGCTCATGCTTCTTTAAGGGTATGGAAGCTCGCCCAAGTGCTGGGCTAGCTAGTAGGTGAACTTTTCATATCTTTTACTGAGCAGACTGGCTCAATGGGAAAAAATGCTATCCAGCTTGTCCTAATGCAACTGATGTGCAAAAAAAAAAAAAAAAAAAAATCAAATTTCATTCTCTTTGTGGGTCCCAATTGTTGAGATTGCTGTAGTAGGGAAATTGGAAGTGAAAATGTTCTGTTATAACATTTTTAATAATTCCAGAATGAATTGTATATGTAAGCACATAGATTTATTTCAAACTCTTGAATGGGATTTGATGATTCCATCATTTTCTAAAATGTGCTATTATCTTCTTCATTTCTATTTAAAAATCAATTCTTTATTATACCTATGTACAGTATTTCTAAATAGCCTATTTCCTCTGATTTTAGTATTTGTTACAATGCACTTGAAATTGGCAAATATTTGAATGATTTCTCTTGAACTTGAAAAAAAGAAAGGAAAAATAGACATTAAATACTGTTATAGATATTCTAGTAGATAAGTGGATAGATTTAGTTCTTGGCATGCTTGCTTTATGTGTTACATATGGAGTTAAACTTAACAGGAGGGGAATACAGGAACATTTATTCCTTCATTCGTGATATCCTTTGGGAATCAGTAGTATGACGTTTTGATAAATACGTACGTATCTTACTTATTACTCCTGGAGAAGGGAAGAAAACTTTTGAGCGTCCTGCTATGTGTTACGCATAACACATAATGCTTGTTAGGCATTTTATATGCATTTAATTTCACTTGTTTACACTATTTATCTGCCTTATCCTATTTTATATAGCACAGGCACAATCAACCCCATTTCAGAGACATTGTTCAGAGTAACTGCCATTGACAAATCGAATTGTTTGGACCAGGTTTGGGGAACTCTTTTCATAACCTCATCTTATCATTGGAAAAGATTTTGCTGCAGAATGGAGGAATCCAATAATGAATGCAACATAGGAAAACTTCTGGGCGTGATTTATTTGTCTGTCACCTTGATCATGGTGATGTTTTCCACAGGTGTATGCATATGTCCACACTCACCAAATTACATATGTTAAATAGATGTAGCTATTTGTATATCAATTTCACATCAGCAAAGCTGTTTAAAAAATATGGGCGCAGACATAGTCAGGAAATATTTTATTATAAAATCAGAAAAAAAATAAGTTCAACTTGTTAAAAAATGATGTGACCATGTAGGTGAAAATGCCTATTAATAGATGTGGCACATAAACACCTAGTAAATATCAGTCAGTTTTGCACTATGATTCCTATCCTCTCATGGCTTATTGTCTAAGGAAACTATATGCAACTATATGATAATACAGAATGAATGGCCAGAAGAAGAGTGTTATATAGCTTTGAACAGAGTTTTGGGGACTAAATCTGGGGCCTTTTGTTTGCTTATTTGAGAAAGTATGTTTTTGAAAACTTTAGACAATTTTAGGTAATATAAAATACCCTGGGAACTCAGGCATCAGATAGAAAAAGTTACTGAAAGCCTTTTATATACCCTTTCAAGAAAATGTTCAGTCTAAGTGTGATTATTTTTTTAACATTAAAATTTCAGTTCACTGATCATGAATCAAAAACATGTATTGAATATAAAACTTGTAGTCATCGATGTCAATAAAAACTTTATGTTCTCAAAGCTTGTGAGGTTTGGCTTAGGGTTGGTATAGTCTCACAAACTTAACACGTTACTTTTTTTTATAGAGTTTATAAGATACGTCCGTACACCTGACTGTGAAAAACAAGTGCATATTTAATATGAGATGTGAGAAGGTCTCAGTTCAGAACACTCTGCTTCTCCTGTCTGCAAGGTTATATTTTGAATATGATGAGTAAATTTTCTAACGTTTAGTAGTATGTAGTAGGTACAGAGAAGAGCGAATGGTGTACCAAACGAGCAGTGACATAACCCCGAAGGTGGCATATGACATACTTTCACTTCATTCGGTGACATGGCTTGTGCCAGAGTGCTTTACCCTATTGCACAGTTAGTCTGAGCAATTTCCATTCCATTGTGTTCTCTCAGTTTCTGCTTTATCCCCCTTCCGGCTTATTCAAGTGTTTAAATTTCAAATTAGTAGCTTGTCTTTATCATTCATTTTGGATTGGGGAAACATATTACAGCCGTTGGACATGTTTACCATATTAAAAATAATAACAAAACAAAAATGATAGAGAAAAAAACATACTAAGGGTTATGTTGAAGTCCCAGGTGATCCTGATAAATGACCTCAGTGCAGTATTCTTAAACTACTTTTCTAAAATGCCTTTAACCCAATCTTGAGAACACGGAGAAGTCAGTGTGTGTGTGTGTGTGTGTGTGTGTGTGTATGTGTAATATTTAAAGTGTTGGGACAGGATCAACTAATAGAAGTAAATCCTACCCAGTTCTTTTTTTTTTTTCTTATACAGTTTGTTAGGGTTTTGAGACTCTCATTGGTCACGTCGTAGTCTGTGTGGATGGATGAATAATCTTGTAGTAAGGACCGAGGAAACAGTAACAACAAAGCATAGTATTCTATATGTATATAATGCTGAATAATTCATGCTTTACATGTTTATATATATAGTTTTTAAATGAAGGCATTGGTATCAGAAGCCAAGAATTATAATTTACCATCTCATGATTTGAATTGCTTTCTAGGAATTAAGGGTTCTGTGTTACCTCTGTAGTGTCTGATTGACACACATCAGATTTTCATCATGGCTAACTGAGGTCAATGCTGATGTGTTGTCTTACGGCTTTTTCTATATATGCAAAGTGAAATGAAAAATTTAGGCTATTGCTTGTATTATTCAGCTTCCAAATGCTTTATTGTTTTTAGAGGAGAAAGGTTTCTTATTCCAGTTAAAGCAAAAAAGTATATTAATGATTAACGTGTGCTGTGATCATGTGACACTCGGGGATTGGAATTTACCATTGATGTTTTTTTGCATTTTAACCCCTCTTCGTTTCTTTTCGAGGGCCAAGTGATGAGGCATGCACCACAGTAAACCAGTAAAGGTACTGGTAGATGATCCATATATTAGATAATCCATTTAGGAAATAGGCAGTCAGAATGCCCTTTGTAATTATGTAAAGAGATGACTGGGATTTGGAATTTCATTTATAAGTTTGAAATCTGGAATTGGTTGATTTTATTTGCAAATGATTATGAGGTTGAACAGCACACACTCTTCCTTGATCCTGTGTAGTGAATTCTCATATGATCGGCATAGATAATGGAATATTTCCTTTCCTACTTAAAAAGCATTTTCAAAAGGTTTGTAAATATTTGTTTCTCAGGGAACCATTTATCTTCTTCCTCTGTTCCAAAAGAACTATTATAGGGTTACAGAAAAAGATGATAAATGAGCTCAAGGAGTCTGGATTTAAATTGTCCCTCTATAAGGTTGTACTATTATTTAGTAGACATGCACAATCTTTGAACACATTAATATTAACTGATTAGTTACTGGATTTTTTTTTTAATGCCAGAATTTTGAAATGAGAATAAGTCAGTCATGGAGCTATTCTGGCTTTTATTTACCCGTAGTTAGGTCCATATGAAAATTCAATGTAACCAGAAAGAAAAATAGCTGGAAGACATTCCTTTTCAAAGGAATGGCCTGGACTTCAGCTGCTCAATTCCCATTCAGTTCTGAAGTCCTGAGTAATATGGTCTATAATTCTATACAAACCTTGTAACAAAGGATGTGACAACAAAACGCATCTGCTCTTAGTTATCCTTGTACACAGTCCAAGGTAAAACCTGGAATGAACCATTGGGTATTTTGATTAATTGAACTTAACTGATGGTTACCCAGAAACTCTGTTTTTTTGTAACCTTTACTGAAAGTCTCAGTGAAGAGTTTATGCCCCATTTAAGGTGAACGTAATGAAACTTATGATAATTTAAGACCTTCTAGAAACTCTGTCTCATCATTCTAAATGATGAAGCTCATTATATATATTGCATAACTCCAGAAATGGAGATATAGAAGATGTAGAAGTCTGTATTTGACATGTATTGACTTCAGTGCTTTATGAAAACATAAACAAAAAATACCTGACTATCATAATACATTGGGTTTTCTGTTCTCCACATTTTTATGTTTCTATATGTGATCATAATATAGATATAATTGTATTGTGCTTATGAGAAGACGGATTTTCCGAGGCTCAGTCGATTAAGTGTCCAACTCTTGATTTCAGCTTGAATCATGATCTCATGATCATTATCTCCCGGTTTCTGACATTGGGCCGCAAGTCAGGCTGTATACTGGCAGCACAGAGCCTGCTTGGGATTCTCTCTTTCCCCCTCTTCCTCACCCTCCCCCATGCACATTCTCTCTCTCTCGCTCCCTCTTTCTCTCAAAACAAATGAACAAACTTAAAGAAAGAAGTATTTTCCATATTTTTACATGGTCTTACTGATTTTCATTTTGCATATCTGCTCTGTAGTCTAAGCCGATTTACTACATTTTACCTAAACATCCTATTTTAAATGTTTTTATAAATGTTAACTGCAATGACTAAATTAATGCATATAGTCATTTGCTTCTAGGTTTTTCTTGAAGGAGAGATTTCAAGGAGTAAGATTAGTGGATTAAAAGATGTATACATTTGGGGAGGTTAGGGTGCAGAAGGAAAGGATAAAGAAAACAATTACAACTTTGGCATTGACTTTTAGTTTCTACATTCTTGGAAATTCTAGAATTCGTTGATTTTGGAATACCAATGTTAAGTATTGGGGCAAGGATCAAATAATCCAATAGTTTGGTATCATCAAACAATAATTACAAAAGTTGAAGGCAGGCAGTGCATCTCAGAGTCTGTTAAAGCAATTCAGGTGTATAATAGTGATTTCTTTGAGGGCGGTTGAAAATGAAAAGAAACCTGGCAATCTACTCTTCATTGACCATTTATTCTGAATGCTATAGGACAAAAAGGAGACAGAAGGTTCCGCTCTAAATTTTATGAAATACTTGAGTAGTAAAAATATTCAGAGAAGAATAGTCAGATAAATAGATGGATAGAACACTATAAATTTAGATAGGAAGGCTTTATATTGACTGAAGCTTGAGCTGAAAGTTGAAGAAAATGGAAGGTTATTGGTAGGAAGAAGAGAAGGATGGCTTACTCAAAGTTGGGGGAGAGCAAAGAAAAAATTAAATTCTAATTTATTTTGGGCACTGAATAAATGAATGAGTTTTTACCTTAATGGGCATTTTTACCATATTATCATGCTGTTTATTTGTTCGTAACTTTTGGAGGATACAAAATTGAGTCATATTTTCCCTAGTATAGGAATCACTATAGTGGCACCTGGATGGCTCAGTCGGTTAAGCTTCCAATTTTTGATTTTGGCTCTGGTCATGATCTCATGGTTCCTGAAATAAAGCCTTGCAGAACCTGCTTGGGACTGACTCGCTCTCTCTCTCTCTCTCTCTCTCTCTCTCTCAAAATAAATAAACATTAAAAAAAAAAGAATCATTATATTCTTTTTATTTCAAAGTTGTGCAACTTACATTGAATTTAACTAGAATATTTAGGTACAAATTGAAGTTTGTATTCAAAGATCCTGACTCAGAATCTTTTCAATGGAATCTGGGCTACCCTGAAATTTCATTCACTTTCTTTACATATGTAATGATTACATTTCATTTATAGATAATATTGCTGATTACAAGTGTAAATAATCAAATCTGGAATATTTACTGGGAAAGAAATATTTATTTCCCAAGCCAAATATTTATGTTCTTTAAAATTTATATTCAGAATTATTGGTATGAAAAAGATAGGGCACCATTCTCTCCTTTGGGTAAAAGGTTCAATTTTATATAAAAGCAAAATTTGCAATATTTAATTAATGGAGAAATTATTTAGCCAAAATGATTGTCATTCCCTAGGATCCAGCAGCCTTAGCATCCCCTTGAAAGCTTGTTCCTGAATTCTACTCCAGACTTACTGGTTTATAATCTTGAAAGAGTGGCCCAGGAATCTGGGTTTTAACAAGCTCTTCAGGTGGTTCCTAGGCAGGCTGAAGTGAAAAAGTGGCTAAATTAGTTTCTTTTCTCTCTCTCTCTCTTTTTTTTTTTAACATTTATTTTTGAGAGACAGAGAGAGACAGAGCACAAGTGGGGGAGGGGCAGAGAGAGGGAGACACAGAATCGGAAGCAGGCTCTAAGCTCTGACCTGTCAGCACAGAGTCTGATGCCGGACTCGAACTCAGAGTGTGAGATCATGACCTGAGCGGAAGTCGGACGCTTAACCTACTGAGCCACCCAGGTGCCCCTAAATTAGTTTTTTTTAAAGCTAAACTTAATTATGGACAACTGATGCCTAATTTTCTTCTTTTCCCCCCTCCCCTTTCTTCTCCCCCTCCTCCTCCTCCTCCTCCTTTTTTCATTTTAATCTTTTAACTTTATGCATCTCAAGTTTGGGACCAAGTCTTGGGTTCATGTTTGGGACCAAGTCTTGGGTGCATGATGGATAGTGTTGTGGTGATTTTGTACATTGCTGCATATTTTAAATGTTGCTTCATAAAATGACGTTTTAATTTTGTGCCCATAGTAGAAGCTTAGATGAACAACTTTTAAATGCCTAACTGAAATATGCTTGCTTCTTATATTGCTTTAAATTGTGTATTTTAATTTCATAATTTGAATCCATATGCTTTAAAATGTATATTTTCTACATCTCAATTATAATTTATATAATTACTAGGACATAGGTTTTTTTAAAAAAAACCCTTCAGTGAATTTTGTTAAAGATAATTAATGGAATTTATGGTATTGGCAACACATGAGCCCACATCATTTCAACACTAAGGAAGAACATGTCTTTAACGTATAAACAAGTTCAGGCATTACTCCTTTTTTTGTTGCTTTCCAGTTCTTTGGAAGTGACTTTAAAAAACATCCAAAGTTCCCATTTCACTGTCTTTCTCTTCTCTTTCTTTTCCCTTTAATTTTCTGTATATGTTAGTATGCTTGAGCAGATGAGAGGAAGAGTCAGGATTTTATTTTCGTTATCTTTTCTTAGCCTCCACAAGTATTGCTATAAAAACAGAACCCAAATTATACTTAAGATTTAGTCCTGCACTGTTACAGAATGCCATTTTGCTTATTGAAAAAAAAAAAATCTTTGAATGTTGATATTTAGACCTTATCTGTCTGCCTGCCTACATAACTATACATTGCCTCCCTCCTTCCCTCCCTCCCTATTTACCTATACCAGTCAGTTACAGTTAGGGCAGCTCATACAGATTGTTTTGTTGTGGAGAAAAACATTAGTGTATCATCATGTAAAAATATGCTGCTTGTATCGCATAAGGTTTGAGCTCAGTCAACAACTTGGGAACATATCTGGGGAAGTAAAGTGGCATTCATTGGTTTCATGGTTTGAATTATGTTACTAGCTAAGCAAACATGTAAATCTGCAGACTTTATGATTCATAATCCTTTACCCTTCCTAACTTTGGCCTTTCTCAAGCTGTGTTTTTGGACTATCAAAATTCTTCCTTCCGAATTCTTTCGGAAGGGACTCCTCTCTGTACTGTCATACAGCAGGGTATGTGTGCCCCCGTCTCAGACATCCACTCTGGGCCGTGTTCAAGTGTTGTTCTAGTAGAGCAGTCTTCCCCGACCACCCCAGGGAGCATAGTGCCTCCTTCCTTTGTCTGTGGTCGGCACCTCACTCTGCTTTATTTTTCTTTAAAGCATTTACCATCGCCTGAAGTAAGTACCCCGCCACTTGTTTGTTGGGTTGTTTTCAACAGTCTGTGCCCAGAGTCCTCCACCTTCTCTGATGTCCACAGTTTTCTAGGATTAATTTTCCTTCTTCCTCCTCTGGAGCCTAAGTTCTGTTAGAGCTGGATTTCTGTCGACTTTGTTACATCTCAAGAGCTGAGTACAGTCCTAAGCAATAGTAACCGATAAACAGTAACTGGGGGATGGATACAAATGTAAGTGGATAGAAGTAGAAACATTTTCTTGCGTTAATGCATTTGTGCTCCTCATTTGCATCTTATCAGTCTTCGTGCTAAAAGTCTTGCATTAAGAATTCCTATGTTAGCTATCTCCATATTGCCCATTAGGTGTTTATTTAAAAATTTTTAAAAAGAACTGGAGTTTTTGTCAAGTGTTAAATTCTGAAAAACTGTTTATTTTCAGTCTCTCCTATGAATTTTATTGGAATTTTTAATATATTTGAAAGCATCGATAAACTGTGACTTAATTATACAGGGATCCTAAAGAGTGGGGTTGTGGCAGTAGTCTAATGACCGTAATCATCCACTTCCTGGACCACTGTTGTCCAGATGTAGTGGTACTTTAAGCAAACACATCTAAAAGTAAACTTCAGTGGAGAGCTCTCACGATAGGCTGGTTCAAGATGCGGCAAACCACTTAACGATGGTAACTTTTTTTACACGCAGAAATGTGATTAAGATATGTTAAATGGAAATCTATACAAAACCAGTGAAATTGTTAAAATATTCAAATATGCCATACTGTAACAAGAAAACACTGCAATGCACTGAAATCAGCAGTAGAACAGCTGTGTTTTAAAGGACAGTACTTTGAATGTCACTTGACAATTTGCTTTCAATTAGAAGTAATTTACAGGAAGATGCCCACAAGCTAATCTTTACAGGATAATTAAGTTCCATTTTCTTTACTTTTAATTAAAAAGCAGAAAAGATTTAGCTGATCCATAAAAAATGTTCTGTTTAAACATTCATCAGACTTCACACTCTTTTTTTGTTATTTGTTGTAGCAGATGTTATCAAAAGTGCAGTCTGCTCTGTTTTAAACCCTGAGCATTTGGAAAGTGAAACATAAGTTGCAGTAGGCATGTACTGGTGAGGTATGATCATTTAACATCTGTATGTTCAAAGAGGATATAACGGATACCACCATTCCATTCCTTAATTGTGTTCTGTCTGATGCATTGAATCGTACTGCAAAACCACGTACATTAACGTGAGAAGCAGTACAACTGTTAATTTTGAACATTATACGTAGTAGGAGGATACCTAAAACAAAACAAAACCCTTTACTTCAAATGTCTTAAAGTATCTATCAATTCAGACGTAACATTTTTATTGTAATTTTAGTAATATAAAATCTGACACTGAGCATTTTAACATGAGAATTTACTCATTGAAAACAAGGGAGATTTAATTCTAAGGTAATTTAAAACTTTATTCTCTGGTTTGTAGCATACTTTTTAGCATCACTGCTGGTTGTTTTTTTTGTTGTTGTTTGTTTTTTGGTGTGGTTTTTTTTTTTTGGCAATATAAAATATATTGCCAAAGACATTTGGAGCTTTGGTTTTATAGCTTTACTATTGGACAGTAGTATTTTCTTTTTAAGCTTATGAAAGCTGAATAGATCGAGATTTGTCGTGCTTATTCTCATCTTGGGCTATGCTAAGGAATCGCACCAAAAATTCTTTAGGCAAGAATTCTTTAGTGTTATGGCATTTATTTTTTTAAAACCTTTTTGGCTACTTAATTCATCTGCCCATGCTGATAATAGCTTTATATTTTTAGAATCTAAAACGTTTCCATAATTTGAAAAAAGTAGAGCCACAATAGAGGATACATACAATTTTTATAGCAGTAATTCCATTCACTGTGCCTTTTGTCAAACAAGCTTGATTTTCAATTTTCTGATCAGTGAGCTACCTAAAATGTAAAGATCCTATTGAAGTTTCCTATTTTTGCTTACTTTTATTTTCTTACTTTATTTTCCTCTGTTTGAAAGGAAACTACAAATGACAAGACAGGTTGCTCACAAGCCCATTCATTTATTTGCTTTTGCCATTTAAATTTGTATATGTAGGGAATATACCCAAAGGCACTTTGACCAATACAGTTTAGGAGACTGCAAAATAAGGAAATGCAATTTATTTCAGCATATATTATAAATTTCAGGTAGGAGCTTAATTATAATAATCACAATGCATTCATTTAAATGGACTATGTGTTTGAACATGTAAATGTCATCAGGTTTTGTAATGAACTGGTGAAAATGTAAGCTTCTCTTATTGAAAGGATAACACTGGGAAAAGATTAAGCATGCCCTGTCTTCCTCCTTCCCTCTTTTCTCTGGTAATCAACACCTGGTTTGATTACATCTTTTTGAACTCAAAGAGCTATACTATCAACTCTTTACATTGGAAGTTCTTATGAAAGAATTGTGACAAACAGTAGTTAAACTTTCCACTTTCAGGAGACTTCCACCTTTTCTTGTCGTCCTGTAATTCAGACTTTCTTTAGTAAAGGATGAAGCAGCTTTGTTACTGTTCAGGAGAGTGCCGTGATTTCCCTTTGGTGCTTGGTTTTCAAGTTTATGACTGCTTTATTTAGAAAGATGGGACAGATTCTTATGTATCTGTGGTGCTTGGAGGAGCTACCATTTGACCTTAGTATGTGTACCTTATCCATTGCATCTAACACATAGCTAGTACATGATTGGTTCTCATTAAATATTTATTAAATGGTAGACAATAAAATTTTGACACAGTTCCATTTGATGCAGTACATGCATTTTGTGAGTTCCTTCCTCTTCCTTCCCTCCTCCCTTTTCTTCTCTTTTCTTTTCTTTTTTCTTTTCTTTTCTTTTCCTTTTCTCCTTCCTTCCTTCCTCCTTCCTTTCTTTTCTTTTCTTTTCTTTTCTTTTCTTTTCTTTTCTTTTCTTTTCTTCTCTTCTCTTTTCTCTTCTCTTCTCTTTTTTTTCTTTTCTCCTTCCTTCCTTCCTTCCTCCTCCCTCCCTTTTTCTCTTTCTTTCTTTCTTTCTTTCTTTCTTTCTTTCTTTCTTTCCTCTCTTTCCTTTCCTTCCTCCCTCCCTCTTTCTTTCTTTCTTTCTTTCTTTCTTTCTTTCTTTCTTTCCTTTCCTTTCCTTTCCTTTTCTTTCTTTCTCTCTCTTTTCCTTCCTTCCTTCCTTCCTTCCTTCCTTCCTTCCTTCCTTCCTCCCTCCCTCCCTCCCTCCCTCCCTCCTTCCCTCCCTCTTTCTTTCTTTCTTTCTTTCTTTCTTTCTTTCTTTCTTTCATCAGAAGGATCTGTGATCTAAGAGGCTTTAAGCAATGGTGTTGCTTTCCATCTCCTTTGGGGCTGTACTTCTTATAAAGCAAGGAACTGTGAGTACTGACCTTCTCACAAAGTATACATATAAAAGAAATAGATTATTTTTACAAATACAGAAGTAGTGTCCTACTTCAAGAGAGAACAAAGATGGATTTTTTTCTTGTCTGTGTTTAGAATTTTTTTTTTTGTAGTTGTCGTGGCTCATGTCCTCCCCAACCCCACACTTGATTACTGTAATGTTTTGTTAGCCTTTATTTCCTTATGTAAAATCATTTGTATTTCTGGCATGTATTTTCTGGAAATGAGTCTTGAATTTGCCTCTGTTTTTCCTCTTTTTGCTTCACCTGGCTTGTAATCTCTCCTTCCTTGAGTCTACCAGCTTGATCTTCTAAAAACAACTGACAACATGTCATCATTGCTTAAAATCTGCTATGGCTCCCTATTACCTACTTCATTGAGTCCAGATTCTTCTGCTTTGGTTCTAGGACTTTGCATAATTTGCATTGTTTTTCCTTTTTCAGGTTATTTCTCCTACTGTCTAGGCATGGGGAACCTCAGCTCCCCAGAGGCAGTGTTGCTCTTCCCACAACATAAATTTACTTCCAGTCTCTGCCCCTTGCCTGTGGTCATACAATGCCCTGCCTTTCCCCCTTCCTCATCTAAATCTTCCACATTGAAAAGGTCCAGTGGAAGTCCCACATCCTCCAAGAAGCTTTCCAGTATTCTCCTAATCCGCAGTAATTACTCCTTTTGGTATTTCTTTCACAACATTAGTGTCAGGCATTTTGACCCTAGTTTTCTCTAATTTTTTTTTCCTGTATATGCATCAGTTTTGTCTCCCTATGAAGAATGTCAGCATTTTAAGGACAGAAAAAAAAAAAAGAGTTCTTAATGCCCTTTTTGCTTTTTTATAAACCTTAAATCTCATAGCTTTGTGGTAAGTGGGTGGTAGGCATTCATTTCACATCTTTCTTGGTTTTGAAAAACAGACTCTATATTAGAAATTCACAAATAGCTGTGTAAAGGTATTGGGGGGGAAATACTGAATAAGATCTCATACATTTAGAATAAGCTTTCCCCTCCCCCCAAACACTTGGGGATTATGTTTCATGTTTGTTTCCATGAAGATTTTCTGCCACTTAGGGAGAAAATATTCATTTAGAAAACAATTACCATTAGCTTGAAGATGGAGATAAACCATCAGTTTTTAAGGACTATCATGTTAGTGCTCAGTAACTCACCTTGGAGCTAATACGCAGCTTTAACCACAGAACGGTGGCACCACCGTGCCACTGCCTGGTGTTGGGTTCAGCAGAGCCTTTGCATATTTGTCATTACCCTTCCATAAATAGTTTGCAACTTGACCATAGCATCTTGCCACCCTGTTAGAATGAGGCACAAGGTCCAAGTTAAAAGCAAAATCCTCAATGAATTTAGCAAAATTAAGCAAAGAGCTTTAGGTTATAAGAGCAGAGTTAATGGATTCAGCTGTTCTTTACTTTCACTTTAACTAACAAATTTTGCATTCATTTTCCAGATGTGAACCTCATTCAATTAAAATGGAGTAAAATTAATTTTGTGAAACTGTTATATCACCCCTGGAGATAATTGGAGATAACCTAGCGTGTCACACAAGTCGAGCTAACAAATCAGCATTTGTGGGGTTGGTTTCCGTTAACTGTATTGCAAAAGTATTTCAAGATTAATTTTTAATGCATATCAGTAAACTTTTGCTGGGGTTGTTTCATGCGACTCAGATGCCATCAGAGCTGGATTTTGATGGGGTCCTGGAATTCGGAGGTGGCCAATCCCAGAGACGGTGTATGGCTATGCTAGTCCCAAGTACGGTTGGGTCATCAGCAACATCTGGAAGCTGGTTAGCAAAACAAATGTATGGGCTCCACCCCAGGCCTACTACCCCAGAATCTCTTGATGGAGCTCAGGAATCTATGGAGTAACACACTCTCTAGGTAAACCTTATATGTGCTAAAGTTTAAGAGCTACCATATCTATGGAACCTTAGAGGTCAGCTCATATGGCTCTCAGGCAAACCCATCCTCTGTATTTCAATCGGACAAGCTATATCTAATGATTTCTGATCTCTCATCCATCATCACAAATGCAGGCAAATTGAATCAAGTTTTTAAAAAATATTGGTTATCTCATGGGGTGCCTGGGTGGCCCAGTTGGTTAAGCGTCCGACTTCAGCTCAGGTCATGATCTCACGGTTTGTGAGTTCGAGCCCCGCATCGGGCTCTGTGCTGACAGCTCAGAGCCTGGAGCCTGCTTCGGATTCCGTGTCTCCTCCTCTCTCTGCCCCTCCCCCACTTGTGGCCTGTCTCTCTTTGTCTATCAAAAATAAATAAATGTAAAAAAAAATTAAAAATATTGGTTATTTCACAATTTTCATCTGTATTCTGAAGTGTGTTCTGAACGGATTCATCTGAACTGATTCAGATGCAGACAAAGGAGCTAGATCTCCAGGATGAGCAATGGAGATTGCAGTCTTTTCTCAGAGCACGTGTGTGCTTTAGTCAACTTTGTGTCCTTCCAACCCAGCAGAGAACAAGAGCAACTGAAGAGCAGCCTTATCCTGGTCCTGTCTTGGCACTTAGGTTTCTTTCATTTTGGCACATGGCTGGGTTCTTTCATCAGACAGGAAACTATCTGCAGAATGAGTCACATCTCAAGATTCTTCGAGTAACTTGATCGGACTGATGTTTTCCTGACAAACAGAGGTTGCTGATCTCCGTACCAAATACATAACAGTTTTTGTGTATTTAGGTGCTAAATGATAAGTGACCTGGAGTTCTAGATTAGTTGTCATATGGGACTTTCAAAACAACTTGAACGTTTCTTGAGATCTTCAAGTTTCCGTAATTTGCCGCCTACATGTGCTAGTCATATATTGATCTCTTCACATCACATATATAAGGTCAGTCACTAGTATCGTTAAAAATACCGAGTATGTCAGCTCTCTGTCTTCTCTGCCCTGGGAGCAGTGCTCCTGCCACAGCCCCTCATGCCCTGAAAACGTACACCGTGCAGATTTCGTGTCCGCCGCCTTCTTGGATAGGAGCACCTCTCACCTGTTGAGGTGATCGCCCTCTTCAGTAGTGCTAAAACTACCGGAGACGATGACAAATGAGGGCCTCAGCAGCTTGGCAGCCCTACGTCCCCTGATCTCACTTATTCCTAGCCACAGCTTCCGAACCAGTGCCATTTCTTTTTCCTTTCTTAATGTTTATTTATTTTTAAGAGACAGAGAGAGAGACAGAGCATGAGCGGGGCAGGGCCAGAGAGAGAGGGAGACCCAGAATCTGAAGCAGGCTCCAGGCTCTGAGCTGTCGCCACAGAGCCCAGTGCGGGGCTCGAACTCAGGAACCACGAGATCATGACCTGAGCCGAGGTTACACGCTTAGCCGACGGAGCCACCCAGGCACACCTGAACCGGCGCCATTTCAAGGGACGTGGGCACAGCAGCCGAAGTACATTGGAGCTGGGGCTCCAATACAATGGGGCCGTGGTAAGGGTGGCTGGCTCTCGGGCTGGAATCAGGACTGTGTTTGGAAGCTTCATCATTGCTTATGCTAGGAACCCCCCTGTGAAGCAACCGCTCTTGTGTCCTATTCTGGGCCTGCCCTCGCAGAGGCCACGGGGCTCTTTTGCCTGACGGTGGCCTCTTTGCCATGTGATGGAGCTCTTTCCGCCTCCCCTATCTTTCTCCCATATTTCATCTGCCCTGTATGTTCCTCTTCCTGTACCTCCCCAGACAGCCTAGGGAAAGTGGTTGGCCTAGGGTTTGAGACAGGGAAGAAAAATAAATACTGTATTAATAAGAAAAAAAAAATAAAGAGATTACATCAACTTTTGTAGTTATATAAATTTTTCCTGAAAATGAACTTTCATAATAATGCTTAATAGAAATTGCAAGCTTGACTATAATAGATTCTGTATGGATGAATGTGTGTATAATATTAATGGAAATCCTACTGCATATTATAGGGTACATGAGGATAATTTCTGGCTTTGTCAATTTAGTATAGCTTAGAGCTGAGACTCAATTATAACTTTCAAGGCATCTGGAAGTAAAATCATATTAGATATTAACTGTTAAGCATTTTTTTAGGTAGAGGTAGAATTTGCCCTACCGAAAGTTTTTCTCTACCTTCTTAGGTTGTGTAATATTGTGGGTAACAATAGTTACACTGGATTGGGGTCGACTGCTCTTTATATTGGTGCTACTAAGTCTGTATTTTGCATCCAACTGATTGTATTGAATTTGTGTTATGTCTGATACCTGCTGAAAAGTTATAATGCCCTAGAGGGTTATTACTATTAGTGTTACCGAGATGGCCGTGAAGATACGATATCAGTTTCTTCCTTTCATCTAGAAGGGCTCAGAGTTCAGCATGCTTAGGTTTGTTTTACATTCTGTTTATTGTATTCATTTATTTTAATTTTATTGATGTTATTTATTTATTTTTTTAAATTATTTTTTTTAATTTTTTTTTTAATGTTTATTTATTTTTGAGACAGAGAGAGTCAGCATGAACGGGGGAGGGTCAGAGAGAGGGAGACACAGAATCCGAAACAGGCTCCAGGCTCCGAGCTGTCAGCACAGAGCCCGATGCGGGGCTCGAACTCACGGACTGCGAGATCGTGACCTGAGCCGAAGTCGGCTGCTCAACCAACTGAGCCACCCAGGCGCCCCTTATTGATGTTATTTAAATGCCTGTTCATATCATAATGCTAGCCTCTTGGAGGGTAAAGAAGGCAAACTATGTACATAAAACACAGCTTTGTTTTTCGTGTGTTCTGTGAGTGAATAAATGTGGGGGAAGACTGAGGGTGTCCGAATGTGGAAGTGGCGGTCTTCATTAACCCATTGTAACATTGGCATCTTGTGCCATTGAACTTAAATTTGATACATTTTATTGGTTCCTAGAATTTTGGTATAGTGTTTCCTTGGGTTGGAAGTCAGGAGAGTCTAGATACGGGATCACAGATAAAAGTGTTGTTTTGCTTTGTTTTCTTCTGGTATAACTTGATTTTATTATCCAACAGTATTTCTGAATTTAGCCAGCTCTGTTTAGAACTCTGGAGGGTACTAAGACCCTCTATCATGGGCAAAAGAATTCTTGGTTAATATTTTTCTCTTTGCTTGTTTACTTTGTCAAGGGATTTGGGGAAGTGCTCCGGGTTGAATGTGTATCTTCAATTAGATTTCTATGTTCAAGGACTTTGAAAATCAGGCTTCTTGGATATTACATGTTTACTAAAATATTTCTTCGTATGTATTTAGATCTTTGATGGAATTTTAAGTTATTATTGCCTTCATTTCATCTGTGATACTGGTGGTGTCATTTATATCTATGTCTGTATCTGTATCTGTATGTTTATCTGTATCTGTATCTATATCCATATCTATATCTTTCTTTCTTTCTTTGGCTTGCCAAATAAAAAAACATTTTAATTCGTCTGTTGTGTGTGGCTGTACCACCAAGTATGCATCTTAAAAGATCATTTGGTACAGTAGCTCTAAGGTGGAAGCATTGCTAAATGATTTGGTTTTTAAATATTTGTGGAACATGCCTTTTTTGAATTTTACTTTTATTTTTTTTTCAATGAAGGAAGGAATGAAGAAAACTGAATTCATTGGGTGCCGATTTGTGTGGCAGGTATTGTGATACATGCTTTAATTTAGATGATCTCATATTGTCCTCGCAATAACATTTCAAATTAGGCTCAGAGGAATGAAGGGCATGTCTGAGATTCACACCCAGCTCTAACTCTCATTGCCACAGCATTTCTTCCTTGATGTGCTGCCTTTTGCCATGAGGCCAGTGCTAATATTTGGTGGAAGGTGCAATAATAAAAGACATTTACAAAGGAGTGAAGGAGCCAGATAGCTGTAGTGAAAATAGGACAGGTATTCTAAGGAGCGGTGTGGGCCCTCTGCTCTGAGAGTATGGGAAGGAAGAGGGTCTGTTGTCTAAAATCAGTTTTTCCCTTCTCGAATTTTCTCAAAATTAATTTAAGTAATCGACAAATAGGTATTTCTCAGTGTATGCTTTACAGCCTGTCTTGTCCGTTTGTGTGTTCTTAAAAATTGAGTTCAAATAATTTTTGGGGGAGAAAAAAAGAGAGGATGTTGTAGGCAAAAGATAGGCACAGTCAATACCAATTGTATGCTGGCTTTACCTTCAGTCCAGAATTCTGATACTAAATGGAGATTTTTATTTGTATACTGTTTATTCAAAAGTTGGGGACACTTAAAATGCATTTATTTACTGATATACGTGAGCTACGTTTTACTCAGACCATCTTTATGGTATTAATGGTATGGGAACACTATTTAAGATTCATTTGGAGCTTTCTTACTCCAGGGTTGAATAGATGGTTGCTAGATAAAGGCACCCATAAAATAATAATTGAGCGTATTTATAAAAAATAGCTTTTCATTTTGGTTTGTAACGTACACTTGTAAATTTTTATAATGTTGTGACATATTGTACAGATTGGTTGATTGGGGGAGGGGAGAACTCATGTAATTCAGACAAGCAATAATTACTAGGTCAAGAAATAGGGCAATTAAAAAATGATTCATGGCAGGTAGGAGTGAGACATTTACATTCTGAAAATTAATTATGGGACATTTTATTTAAATTATAATCAGGAATAAAAAGTTGAGGGAAAAGAAAGAGGTTCAGGGTAATTTTATATGTACTCATCGTGAGTACAAATTAGTAAAGCTCTTAGATTCAACTCATGTGTCAGGGTCCATTAAAGAGATTGAAAAACCCTATTTCGGTGTAACTGAACTGCCTCAAATTTTAACCTCCAAACTTCTATATAATCAAATGTAGAGAGTGTGTATGTCTTGATGAATCCATGTATATGTCCATGATGCAAGACTACAAAAGCTGTGGATACTTGATTTTACAGGGTTGACAGTGATGTGTTCTGTTGGCCAAAGCAAGTGTGAAAGCTCTTATAAAGTCCTCATATCTACAAATTATGAAGAAGAAATTATTCAATGTTGACTTAGGCAGCAACTGTCTCCAGCTGGCAATCCACTTCTTGGGAGCGCGTCCTTAGAAGCTGGCTTGAACTCTGAAGGTCTGAAGTCTCACAGCCTTGGTCTTTGGCCTTTGAGGGCCCTGATTATTACTGCTCTTATTGGGCTCCCATTTAGTCCTTCCCTTTTTACTCTTTGGCTCACTCTCCATCCTCCTCATTTCCCCATTAAACTTGTCTGTCCTGGGCCTTATTAACTTAACTTGCTCTCCCCGTTGCAAACTTCCTTCGTGCTCACTCTGATGACAGCCTAATTGATAAGGACTGGTATGTGGGGGGCCGTGGCTTGCCCTGTCTGGGGGGACCTGGCCTGCCCTTGATTATTTATTAGGCATTAGGGCAATTGGCATGATTTCGGTGTGAGCTCTGGTGATCTCATAACTCATAGGATGAAGCTAATATACAGCAATTTTAGATTCAGTAACAGATGAATGGGAGATCATTGGCCTTTCAATTTGCAAGTCTACTCTTCCCATGGCTAATATTAGAAATCTCATTTGATTTTAAAATGGCGATATAAAAGACAAGGTTTTAGATTTGACGACTAGAAATCCTACACTGAAATTGCTCAGAATGTGTTTGCTGGAACCAGATAAAATTCCTTCCAGTGGCTGGTAAACTTCTCCTAGGGTAGCAAATTTAAGGAATAGAGTAAATGCCATTATCAGATATTCAATTTCAATATTTAAAATAGGTGATTAAATGCAATGCATAATCTCTGAAGCAGTTTGTAGAAGTAACCAATATCAGTAATGGAATTGGGATTAAAAAGGATTCTCTTTGCTGTGAAAAAGCGTTTTCAGATATTCATCCAGTAAGTTCAAAATGCAGTAGTTAGCTTCAGGTTTTTAATGTGTTGTTTATTTAGCAAATAGAGTGGGGACGGGAAGGCCCATAATCAACCGATTTTGCTTAAAGGAGGAAAAAATGATTTCTGTTTTAGTCTATTCACAGTGACTTCCCCAGGAGAAAGACTGATGTAGTCAGCCACAAACACTTTACTCAGCTGCTGGGACTTAAAAACGTAGGCACTTTTAAAGGGAACAACTTAATTTAATTACAACTTTCATTTAGTTTACCATGCTGTTTGGAATCGTTGGAGTTTTCCAAAATGATGGATGATTTCCAATATCCCAGCCATAATTTCAGCCTTTGTTAAAGCTTAGGTATAAGACTGACATCATCTTTATAAATTTACCATTTAGTTAATCCACTCTTGCGGATTGATTAGTGGCTAAAATCCAAGCATCCCCTTAAATACTCAAATGATACTACAATATCTCAAAATAAATGGCCATGCTAATTTTGAATGCAGAAAGGCATATTGACTTGTGAAAACACTGAATTGACATCAGTTGCCTTTTAATTATGTGTGGAAGTTATTGCACTTTACATAATTCATTCAGCAGGCATGCTGTACAATATAGTATTTAGACTTAGACTTTCCACCTGTAATCTAAGGGTAGTGTTCTTGGTAGGTAGTGAGAGAGAGATCCAAGAGTAAAGATTTCTAGGTACTGATCGAGGACTCACTGGAGACACATGTTTTAACATAACCATTTGCATGGTTTCCACAAATACAGTCAATTCTTTATTAAAGAGATATTATGAAGAGATATTAAATCTCTACATGGAAGTTGAATCAACATTTTACTGAGAATATCCTTATATTAAATATAAGCTAGGAAAGTTGGGTAAACATACAATAAAGATAAATTTTTAAGGAGATGAAAGGGAATTGCTGTGGTTACTAGTACTTCCTATTAAAACTGTATAAATTAACCTAAGGCCCTGGGACTTTTATGTGCTGGTCCATATAGTCTCATCACTTTGAGCCTAAGCAGACTAATAGGGGTGCTATAGGCATTCAAAAGTTGTATTGAGATTTTGATGCTTGACTTTAAGTACTAAGTAAGGCAGGGCAAGCACGGTTTTTTCTTCCTTTATTTTCTTCCTGCATAAATTTATTCATTTTACTATGAAACCGAATACTCAATTAAGACTGTGTTACCTCTCTTACTCCCCAATTCCTGTTCTCCAAACTTACATTATTAAAATGACTATTTTGACACATCTAGAAGAATGTGGAATGTATCTATCTCCTTTCTCTTTTCCTGGTTTTACCATTACTGTCCATTAACGTGAAGGTCGGGGAGAGAAGACTAGGTTTGGCTAACATGAGAGTAAGTGGGGGTGAGGCCTGACTTGTGCTCTGGCAATGAAGGAAATATTCCTGGAGAAAGGAAGTGTGCTGAGAGATCTTGGACCACAGCTCTGGATTCTGGAAGAAGAAACTGGCAGCAAGGAACTCTCATTACCCATAATTCCGGGAATGGGCTTCATCTAGCCTCAGCTATGAATGAGCCCTCTATTGTTACTCCATTAATAGCGATGAACAATTTTGAATGTAAGTGCTAGATGAACATATCTTGTCTAATTTCAGTATGTTTAATACCATTAGGAGATCTATCAAGAGGATGTACAACTGGAGTCAGATCTTCTTAACCTCTAGTAATATATATATATAGAGAGAGAGCTGGAGATACCAGGACCATCTCAAATGAAGGGAGTGGTCACCACAGTGGAGGGAAGCTGAATACAACTGTCTAGTGCACTGTTGTGTTGGCTCAGACCATTAAAGTGCCTGGTGGATAATAGCTGCTCCACAAAAATACATCTCCACGTTGTCTGGGAATGGTCACTTCTATTATCTTTGTTTAGCTCAAGGCAACATGTAGCTTTGACCTAGGAACTTTTTGAGGTTCATGGCTCTGAGTCTCAGTGGTTCTGTTTCATTTGATTTACAAAGTACTTTTCAGCATTAACTTTGCAATGAAGGAGCCTTATTCCCAGAAGATGTTTTAGCCAGGGGTATACTTGTCATGATTTATGACCAGAGCAAATAATAAAATATATAAAACCACATATGATGGGGCCCATTAAGTTATTTCTAGATAACTTTGCTCCTAAGTTAAACTGGCTGTGTTTTTCCATGTCTATGTCTGATAAGTAGATTTATCTCAACATCAGGCTTTCACAAGATTAATAATCCCTCTTTGTTAAGAGAGTCTGTTTTAAAATTGAAGACAATGATACTGATGTGGATTTTATAAACATGTGTGAAATAATATGCTTTCATCTGTTTAAAGCATATCTGATATTGTAACTATACTTTTAATCAGATGTCTTACAGAAATGGGAAGTATACTCAGTAAGAAAAAAAGTGGTTAGGCTAAAAAGATTTTTTTCTTTAGCTAGAGTAAATACTGTGCTCTCAAAGCTGTAACCTGAATTATTCGTGCATATAAATCCATCTTCTTAATTAAATGGGGCCTTTGGCCATTGAACACCAGTGTATGGACAGAGTTAGTTACTAAATGTTATTATGAGGCTGGCCTGGCTACATAATCCATTAGAGGTAGGATTCAGTTATGTTGGTAGCAGCAAAGTGATTTTTATGGTTGTAAGAATCTTCTCTTTGTTCTGTCAGTATCAATTATTTCAGTACTAATAAAAATCTAAAAAAGGGGTCAAGTTTATGATCTGTGCTTTGGATGGATAATTTGTAACATTTTTATCCAATAAGCCAAGAGTTTCTTTTTTTCTGGAAAGGAACCGCACTGTATGGTTTGTCTGAATTACCTCAGCGTGTGAGCATGGAGAAAGTGAGCATGATATCATGGGATTATAATGTTAGAAAGTTTCATTGAAGGTCATGAATGGACATTAAAATAATAAATATGCACTTATGATAGTATATCTATATGTGTTTAGGATCGCGGTAGTGAATATTACATATTTTCCTTGGGAATTTTATCAGTGTCAATCGATTATGCTTAAAATTTTTGAAAAAGAATCTATAGTAATGTGTTAAGACATATGATAAGCAGTGAGAGGAAATCCGTGTACTCATTCAAAGCTTTGGTCCTCCTTTCAGATGAAACGCCAATAAATTACTGAAAAACAGCTTCTTAAAACCACAGTGCAAAGTCAGTCAAGGCCAGAACTGGTGTAGCATGGTGGGGGGAACAGTGTAACTTGTTTTGTAATATTAAACAGCATCCTGAGAGGGTAACAAGAGGTTGTGCATGTATCTATTTTGCAAGTCATGGAGCCCCAGAATTCAGGGTATTTGGTAGCACTTCCTAAAACCCCGGAAATGTTAAGCCTCTGTTTAATACTATTGCTTCTGTGTGTGTGTGTGTGTGTGTGTGTGTGTGTGTGTGCGCGCGCACGAACCTGTGTCCACACACCATGATGATATTGCTAAGACATATAATGAGCTGGGCAAACAAGACTTATGGCAAGAAGGAGGGTATAGGAAATTGAGTAGTAGTCTCTCTCATGTAAGCCCAAAGAGCTGAATTTTTCAAGATTGGTATGTTTTGATAACAGGCAGTGAGATGGCTAAAGGATGCAGATCTATATACTTTTCTAGTAATAATGGAGGATGGGGGTAATTACACTGTCCACATCCAAGAACAGATGGGGACTGTAGGAGGAGTTTGTAAATTTAGAGGAAGGAAACCAGATTGAGTGGGTGAGTTGGGTTATAGAAGTCATCTAAAGGCATAGGTCCTTTAGAGCTATCAGAAGGCCAGAAAGGAAAACAGACCAACTCTAGACCCATCAAATGGTTATATAAATTCAATTTCAGGAAATGTGTAAATGAACAGGAATATTAAATTATTGGTTATGGCTGGAGGTATGAAATTAAAGTATAGATTATTTGTATATGCCTTGAGACAAAGAAAGGTGATACTCGCATGTAAGAATATAATACTGGCTTAGATTGTTAACTGTAGAAAAAAAAGTGGCTTAAAGGACATTATTAGGATAATTGGCAAAATTTGAATATAGTTTTGTCTATCAACATTAATTATCCTTAATTAGTGAAATGTACTATGTACTATGACTGCATAAAAGAACGTCCTTGTTCTTACGATATATACTGAAAACTTAGAATTAAAGGGCCATAAAGCTTGCAACTTACTTTCAAATGGTTCGGCAAAATGATAGCAGTGATAATATCATACTGAGAAAGAGACATAAAGCATATATGGCAAAATGTTAGCAACTGGTAATTCTAGGTGAAGGATGTATGGGTGTTTATTAAGTTAACTTTTTGAAAGTTTAAAATATATCGAATAAAAGGTAGAAAAAATAGATACAACTACCAAAAAAGATTATTGATAGTAATAGTAGTATAGTAGTAATGATAATAGTAATCATAAATGTATACTCAGCTTTTTAGGTGAATGAAAGACTTGATATGCAGAAGTACCCAAAGTCAGAATACTTATGGTGGAGACACTAGAATAGAATGTTCCCTATGAAGTTCTGAGGTTAATTTAAATATGTACATATGAGTGTATGCCTACTAGCAATAGAAGACTCTCTTGGAACATTTTCTTAAAGAGCAGTGAACTTTGCAAATCATCAAACATATACTTGAACTGTGTTGCAGATAATATTGTGACGTACGAAGAGAAGAAAGAAAGAAAGAAAGAAAGAAAGAAAGAAAGAAAGAAAGAAAGAAAAGAAGGCTCTTCTAAATTGTATCCATTAGGAGTGTGACGCATTAGGGATTTTAACTGGATGGGAAGGTTGATGATAATGATCGGAATAGAGTGTAATCGAAAACGTATGAATAAAGAAGAGGCTTCAGTAAGTGTAGAAGAAAATGGGAGAAAAATGTTCTAGGTAAGAGTAATATTTAAAACCCATAGAGCGTCTCCTACTTCATATACACAAGGCCACTGAGCGCTCTGATCTAGCACGGTTTTAGATTTCATGGTCCTCATTCTTAAGCCTTTGGGAAACAATTCCGTTACTATCTCGATGACCAGAAGACCCTTTGGTGGCAAATTGTCTTGGTGTTCTATCCTCACTATACAGTCTTTGTGGGTCTTTTTCCCCTTCTTTTCTTTTCTTTGTTGTACACTTAAAATGAAAGCAAAGGACCTGCAAAGGGTCAAGGAAACCCATATTTTAGTTTTTACTTCCTCAATTCAGCCAACCATTCATTAACCCCATTCATATTTTACAACATTTCTTTTTTATCATGTACCCCTAGAAATCATTTTGACCTCTGTTTGACAGAGCTTATATTCTGAGTCCATTTATTATTTTCAATTTCATTTTCCTTTCTCTCTGTTTCTTAAACCTCCTTTGGAGTACCAAGGCACTTTCTCTTTTAAAAATCTCAAACTATCTATCTCTTAAAGGGATCTGATGAAGAGTAGTCTGGATTTCACAGGGAAGTGGCTTTTGCTAGTGCCGTAGTAACAATTATTATAGACCAGGTAGGCAGAGGAAAATAAATCTCACCTGGATAAATACAGTGCTTTAAAAATACAAACAATGAATGCTACAAAATTGGAAGATGGGTTATTTGACAAAACAAAAATTGCAGAGGAGTTAGTGCCTAATTGCATGTTCAGGTCATAGAAAAGCAACAACTACAACAAAACAAAAGAAATTTGGTGAAGAAAAAATGAACGCTGTATTTTTTTTAAAAAATACATTAAAACTCAAGAAAATGATAAAGGAGAACATTGTTCCTCTATCAGATGGGAAAGGAAAACTCTTAACTGATGACATACAAAAGGTAGAGACTTTTAATAAGTATTTTCTTTACCTCTGTCTTCACACCAAAAGGTCATCTTTGATCTAATCACTGGAATAGCCAACACCTGGGCTGGGAGGGCAGAAAATCATGATAAAAGAAGGAATGAACTAGAGAGTGTGTTAAAAAAAAAAAAAAAAGGTTGTTCAAATACTGGGGTTGGCAAACTTTAATATATAAATGGAATTCTTTTAAGTATGGGGTGTCAGTTGTCTCCTTCTTTGGGGGCTTTTGGTTTATATGATACATACAATCTCTTTCAATTAAATAATAAATATAGGTATTGTATGTGCAGAGCCTAGAGGAAATCAGACATAACTAGAGGTAGCCCTAAATCTCAAGAAATTTGCACACAATAAGCTGGTCTTGGGTAAGACTTCCTAATAAAATGATGTAATGTGATCTATTTATAAAATTATTCATAAAAGATGCACAACTAGCTAAGTAAAGTCCTCATGGGTTCAGAGATACTTATCAATGATTTTAAGCAACCTCAGGGAATTTGTATCAAGTTACTTAAATATTAGTTTTAAAGTAAGATTCCCCTCCCCTGCCCTCCCCTCCCCTCCCCTGCCCTCTCCTCTCCTTTCCTTTTTCTTTCAGGAGTTAGATGGGGAGAACAACAAAAATTTGATCAAGTGAACAGCAACAGAAACAAGAAGCAGTGGCTTGAAGTGGGAAACCACCCAGAGTGGTAACTAGTTAATGACTAAATCAGAGTCCAGGATAACATCCAGGATTTGGCAGTATCATTATTTACAGAGTGGTTCAAGTTTATGGGTGTAAAGACAGTACCTTCTTTGGTTCAGATTTTCCAACTTCCTAGGTAGAGTGAGGGCTCTGTTCCTAGTCTACCACCTAGGATCCCTTTCCCTAGCACATAACCAACTGAAGTTAAGTTACCAGTGACTTCCATGCAGTCCAATCCTATCTTCCCTTCTCTTCTTAACTCTTAGCATTGTTCAACAACATGGACTGCTCCTTCCTTGAAGCATTTTCTTCTCTTGACTTTGGTAACGTCACGCTCCTTGTTTTCACACTATTTCACTGGCTGCTCCTTCTAGGTGTCTTTGATTAATTTCTCCACTGCTCAGTATGGAAGCATTGGAATTCTTGAAGACTCTCCTGCCTCTTCTCTTGTTAGGATATGCTTTCTCTCCAGGTTTGGCCTTTTGATTCTGTAGCTTTAAATACAATCTGTAAATGAAAGGCTCTCAAATCTTTGTTTCCCGATCTGACTTCTCCCTAAAACTTCAAACTCGTATTTCCAATTATCTACTTTAAAGCTTCTCCTGAGTATCTAATAAGCATCTGAATTTAATGTGTCCTAAGAACAGCTCTTTATCATTGCCACCCAGATCTTTTCATATCCAATCTTTCCATCGCAGTCAATTTCATCAACACACCCAGTTGGGTGGAGCCAGCATTTATTCTTCCTCTCTCCCTCTCATATCCAATTCATAATAAGTCCTGTCAACCCAGTCTCTAAAATATCTTCTGAATCCATCTATTTCTTTCCACCTTAGTCCTGGTCATCATCCTCTCCTGCCTGGATCATTGCTGCCTAACGTGGTTTCTCCGAATTTTACTCTTACTCCCTTAAAATCCATTGAGCTCGGGAGCCAGAGTATTCTTTTTTTTTTTTTTTTAATCTCTCTTTGTTTTTCATGTTTATTTATATATTTTGAGGAAAGAAAGAGTGCAGGCGAGGGAGGGGCAGAGAGAGAGAGGGAGAGAGAATCCTGAGCAGGCTCCACGCTGTCAGCACAGAGTATAACGTGGGGCTTGATCTCATGATCAAGAGATCATGATCTGAGCCAAAATCAAGAGTCAGATGCTTAATCAGCTGAGCTCCTTAGGCCCCCCAGGATCCAGAGTATTCTTTTAATACATAATTCATATCATGTCCCTCACCTGCCTAAAACTTACCAATGGCTTCCTATTGCAATTAGAATAAAACCTATATTCTTTGGCTTAGTTTTAGAACCTCCAGTTTACCTCTCTGTCCTCATCTTACACCACTATCCTCTCATCTCTGCACTCCAGCCATACTTTTTCTCCAACATGTCATGTTCATTCCTAGGGTAGGGTGCTCTGTCTGCCTCGAACACTCTTCTCCTTGATCATTGTATAGTTGTTTCTTCTTGTCACTTATATCTCATCTGAAATATCACTTCCTCAAAGGGGACTTCGCTCACTTCTCAAACACCCTGTTATGATAACCCATTGTTCTAAATCAGTTATCTCCATAGCACTTGTAACATTATTGCTTATAACTATAATTTTATTTGTTTATGCATTTTCTTTATTCATTTGTTTCTTGATTTATTTCTTCACTCATTTTCACCTCACACTAGAGTAAAAAGCCACGGAGAGTAGGGAGTTTTTCAGTACTGAAAGAGTCATAAAAGAGTATCTGATACATAACAGGTACTCAAGAGACATGTGTTGGATAGAAAAATAAATTAATGGATAGATAAATATTAATATATTTTGACATAAATCCTTAGGCCCATTTTAGACTATGCATATCTCCCTCTCAACCAGAGTTTGATTTTCTTGAAGTTTGAACACCTGTCTAATGTCCCTATGGATGAGTGCATAAAAGGTGTGCTTACCAAATTTGTAATTGGAAAAGCAGGGAAGGATAACTTCCAGGATGGAGGTAAAAAACAAAATGAGGATTCAAAATTATTGCCACATTGCAGTTTACACATCAATATAATACTTTTTATTAAAGAAATATTGTTAAAATCTGGGATTATGCATTGGATGGAAAAACCAGTTGAAATTAAGAAAAATAAATGCAGAGAGTCGTGAGTCCTGTATTTAGAGTTGAAAGGTGAGCTGCACAAGCCTAGGTCAATGGAAACTTGATAGTGGTGAATGTGAAGAAGAACTGGGGGGTGAAACTGAGAATTAGGGAGGCTTGGGTCCCCAAGGAACACAGTAGATGTCCTAAATCTCTATCTGTAATCCAATACTTTAATGCATAGTTAAGACATGTCCCTTTTTGTGAGAACTCCCATGATATTTTCAGCCTGGAACCTCTCTCCTATCTGAATCCTTAGAAGATTTTGTCCCTATCTATAATGATAACTACTGTTTACTGCATTCTTTTAATATTTGTGTACGTGTCTTAATCTCACCTCCTAGATTGTAAACTCCTTCAGAGGAGGCACTGTGTTTTGTTTTAATTGCTCTGTTCCACGTAATTTTTTTACAAATTGTTGGAGGACGCTCGGTAAATATTTACTTTGTGAGTGAATGAAGAAGTAGCAGATAAAGCTAAATTATGTGAGTATATGCATTTAAAAAAAATAGTGTAACTACAAGAGCACCATCTTTATAGAAACAAAAGCTATTGAGGAATTTTTACTTAATATACGTGTGTCTAGATTTGGAGAGAATGGTAATCTCTGTAAGGAGTAATGAATTTAATAAAAAGGAAGAAAAGATATTTCTGAAACATGGTACTATTCTAATTAGCTTAAAAGTAAATTTTTAAAAAATGTTTATTTATTTATTTTGAGAAAGAGAGGGAGAGAGAGAATCCCAAGCAGGCTTCTCCACACTCAGCATGGAGCCCAATGTGGGGCTCGATCCCATGACTGCGAGATCATGACCTGACCCAATATCAGAGTCGGATGCTTAACCGACTGAGGCACCCAGGTGCCCCTGAAAATTTTTTTTAAGAAACTTTATTTTAGAGGATTAATTTTATGGATCGATTGACGTAGATAGATAGGTAGGAAGGGAGGGAGGGAGATAGAAAATTAGCATATATTGAAATATTTGGTCAACAATTGTATTATTTCCCTGTGAAATAATAATCTGGGACCACTTTATGTTTTTAAATTGAATGTAAATAGTTAAAATCTCAAAAAACTCTTATTCATATTATTGTTTTTCAATAACTTGTTAATTTCCACATTTGGCCAATTTTAATTCAGTGATAAAATTTAATTGCAGTTTATTATTCTAGTGTGATTTGTAAAGCTTAATTTTATATCTATTATCAGTGTATGTTCATCAAATTATAAAATAAATAACATTCTCACTGACAGCATAAAAAAGGAAACACTTCTTCATTATTGAGAATGCAGTTAGAGTTCCTGCACTGTTGAGTTTATGTGAGATGCTTGTGGACTTTAAAGGAAATATTTAAAATCTTATAGTGAGCCAGCTAACCAGTGGCCAAAACTTAATTAAAAAATTACGTTGATTGTAATTTGTAGTCAGGACCCAAATTGGCCATAAACACATGGTGTAGGCCAGTATTAATTTTCTCTTTTGACTGCTTGATACAATGATGTAATTTTATTTCACTGTGTAGGATGAAGAATGAGAAAATAAAACTATAACTCTGTCACAGGGCCGCAAGCCCACTGGGGATGGGGACTTGATCTTATTCACTGTTGTATTCCAAAGGCCTGGCCGTGCTTTTCTGTACAGTAAACACCTGTTACCAAGTGCTTCCTTACATAAGAACTCAGATATAATGTGAGTGGAGAATAGCGTTCCTCATCCTCCGTTCTTCTCTCGTTAGTTTCGTCACAATGAGATTCAGTCTTTGCTACTCTCCTTACAGACTTATGATTACTTACTTAGAGATTGTCTGTAGTTGAGAATCATTAATGAATTTTTTGAAGGAAGAAGTGAGTTAGTTGAAGCAGTTGATGGATGTTGGCTGTTTATAGCATACAGAGTGATGCCAAAAATATACAAGACCCAGCTTATAGCCTACGACGCAAGTTAAATGGAGATGCATTCCTGTTTGTAACTTTACTTCAGTCTGTGGAGATGATGGCCCCTTCGCACTTGATGCTCGTTTTTTATATCTGGGGAAAGAGAAAAGCATTGCTGATAGGGCGGTGTTCTGTTGAACATGACATTTCACACACCATCGACATTAGGCAAGGACCTTCTGTGATCATGACGGATTAGACAAAAACTAGACCACTCTGTACTCATACGTGAACTTGGGCAAAGACAGGAACATTTTGAAGATCAGAGAAAGCCCAAATATTTCCCATCTTTTTAAAAAAACTAATCACAACTTTTTTGTTTTTAACCAATCACATTCTTCTTACCTTCTAGGTAAGAATTTTTAAGATTCCCAATCGTAGAATGGCTTCTGCTCCCTGACAGTATCCAGCCCAGAGCCAAATCCTGCTTTTTTTAAACTTTCCCCAAAATCACCTAACAGAAGTCCACGTCCTTTAAGTTATTTCTAACATATTTGCTGCGACTCCTCACAGTGAGGCAGTAAACTCACATTTGTTCAACAACAGGTGTGTTCCAGATGGTCTTTGACTGAAGATCATTTGACAGTATTAAGAGCCTAAAGACGGTGGAGTGTGTTAAAATTTAATTGTGTTGCTTTTTACATACATGCCAATATTTTTCCCAAAGAGAGTCTCTGGAAGGCAGTGAAATTTTGAATTAGAGAAAAACTAAAGCTTCAAATGTATGCATAATTGTAGTTTGTATAATCAACCAGGATTACTCTCACATGGTATATTTCCATAGACTGTTTTTGAAATACTAAGCTATCAACATGATGTATAAGCTATGAGTTGTAGTTCCAAACACTTGGTCTATTGAGTGTTAGCTTTTCTGTTAAGGGGTTTGCCATAAATTCAAATATATCATTTTAAGGCACTAACACGCCATCACTGAAAGAATCCCTGCAGAGAATATATTCAAGATTCAAAAACTTATTTGTCTGAAACAGCTGCTCCTGACCTTCCATGGGTATTTGGAGACTCTTGGAATTTTTATAAGATTATATTTTGAATAAGTACAGGCTTAATGTGCCTCTATGGCCCCTACTATTTTGAGTAGTTAACAACATTATCCTTTTATTCTTTTTCTCTGGTCAGTAGAATAATTTCCCTGTTCCATCTCTTTATCCATATAATGCACTCTAGAGAGTGCTTAAACATTTTTAATCATTAGATAATCTTAAAGGGAGTAAAAAAAGTTGTGTTTAAATTACAAAACACAGTTATTCTTATGTGTGTAATACAACACTTTATTGTATTTTCAACATAGACTGGTAGGAAATATTAAAATATAGAACAGGGGCGCCTGGGTGGCTCAGTCAGTTGAGCGTCTGACTTCGGCTCAGGTCATGATCTCACGGTCCGTGGGTTCGAGCCCCACGTCGGGCTCTGTGCTGACAGCTCAGAGCCTGGAGCCTGTTTCAGATTCTTTGTCTCCCTCTCTGACCCTCCCCCGTTCATGCTCTGTCTCTCTCTGTCTTGAAAATAAATAAACGTTAAAAAAAAATTTAAAAAAAGGAATAAAATATAGAACAGTTTTTTAGTAAGTGCTTTTGTCGATATTATTTTCTTATTTTCATGTTATAAAGTTTACCTTCATCAGGGGAAATATTTAAAACAAAACAGAAAATGTTATTTATCTTTTACAGTACAATGGCACATACTGTTTACATATATGCTTACTCCACTTTAAAATGTGAAATGGCAAGGAAGACGTTCCGGAGAAATGTTACAGAACAGGGGGTAAAAGGATAACTTCTGAAATTGGGGGATGGCTTACAATATTTATGATTTTACACTGGAAAGATGATATCCAAGAGCACATAGGATTTCCCTCACAGAGTATGGAAGAACGTTGGACATAGCTGATGTGGAAACACTTAGAGCTCTGGAGCTGAATCGTTTCCTTAAAACCCAAGAAAGTCTGGTCATAAGAAGGGTACTTTTAAGAGTGTAAAAGGAAGTATCAATGGGCAGTATTTATGCCTCAACTTTGATGAGCTTTGATGATGATGATGACGGTGATGAGAACATAAAAAATGTAGAATATAGTAAATGTTTGGGAGAATCTAACAGCTTGTATGGAAATCATACTAAAACACATTGAATAACTAGTAATAAATAACTATTTAAATGGATAGATGTTTGGTGAAAAGGAAAATAGGTGGTTAGGGCAGAGAGGAATGAGGGAGGGCTAGATTAGTATGGAAAGACACCATGACCTGAGACTGGGCTTGAACTGAGCCTTAAAGAACAGACGGGGTTCTTAGAGATGCAGAACCTGGGAAAGGAATCAGTCATGTGATCATCAATATTGTGATGCACAACATCATCACCATTAACAAGCACCTTAACTTATGATTTCTTTAAGGTATTTTACTAGGTACTGTGGGGGACAGAAACAGGCACTGATGTTTATCCATGAGGAATTTACAACTTTAAGGGGTTTGTGGAGTTGAGTTTAGAAGTGTTTTTAATAAAGTTGCAGAAACTATGCACAATTACAGAACAAAATGGGGGCATCACGCCTGCCAAGCAGCAGAATTCTAGGAGGAATGACACATATATCTGACCGGGTGTGATGTTTTTTGTTCTTACATTTCAAAGTATTTATATAAAAGAGAAGAAATGTGATCTCAAATAACCATTCAGTCATGGTTTTCTTATATCTAAAATAAAGACACCAAAGAATTGGACCTTTGAGGACCTTTCCAGATGATTGCAGTTTTTTGTTCTAAGTTTATCCATATGCAACACATGACACAAAAGAGTTACCTTTTTAGTGGTGTTGATTGTATGAAAATTGAGTACTAATCGTATACATTGCTGCGTGGTATTTTTAGCTTTGTTTACAGTTAAAGAATAATTTGTGCGGGGCATCTGGGTGGCTCAGTCAGTTAAGCATCTGACTCTTGGTTTCGGCTCTTGGTTTCTCATGGTTCATGGGATCCAACCCTGCGTCGGGCTCTGCACTGACAGCACAGAGCCCGCTTGGGATTGTCTCTGTCCCTCTCTCTGTCTGCCCCTTCCCTGCTCGCTCGCTCTCAAAATAAATAAACTTAAACAAACAAACAAACAAACTTGTGTTGAACATTGGACTAGACCATTTGGAGCTCCTGATGAATCAACCGGCACCAGACTAGTACCTGCCATTCAGACTTTTGAAAAAGCGAACTACCAACGCTAGTACATTCTCTAAGTTTTAAAAACTGAGTAACCTTAGTATATGGCTCTTCTCTTCAGTCTGCCCACGAAGACTGTCTTTAAAGTCTGCCTAGGGGCTGATACGACGAAAAGAAAGCTTCAAATGTGGACCTCATCACACTGCACAACCCCAGAATTGTCTTAATTGGAGTATGCCTAGGAAGAGTGCTGTATTTTCATGTGGCAAGTGATATTGGGCAATGTTAGCCAGCTGTCATTCACCCCCTTTATTCACAATACTGTGGACCTTTTGAATCCCCTCCACCTTCTGCCTTCACATCAGCTTTCCCCACTTACTGTCTCAAAGATGGAATCACACCTCAGAAAGAGATAAGGTGCCAGTTCGTGGCTTTTGAGTTGCAAGAGCAACTGTAAGCAAGACTGCAGCGTTGATGAATTTGTGAAGAAGATAGGAGACCCATGTAAAGCTTCCTTCAACTCTGCCCCTCGAGATAAAATAACTTTACGGATGGAGGAGAAATGATGCGTGGTTAAACAATGATCTCTGAGAAGAGAGTGGATCACAATTTCCCCTTCCCTCAGTCAATGCCGGGAGGTAGATTTTTAATGGAGTCCCCCACTAGGTTAATTAAGAGAGTTTGTTTTCCTAAGTAGAGCCCAGGAAGTCATCAAGACCCAGAGACAGAGAAGCCTGTTAGCCTCACTCTTTTGTGATCCCCTTACCCTAGGAGAGAATGATAATGATCTCCATGTATCTGACAGGGTACAAGTAGTTGGAAACATTCACCTGTTTGGACCAGGAGCTTTGAACCAGAAGAAGGGAAGTCCCTAGGGATGTTAGCTAGCATGGCTGAATGGCACTAAAGACAAGTTGCCTTCTCCCCCAAATTCTCCTGCTACTCCCAGTGACTGTTCACTAATATGCTCCCTGGAACTTAGATGGAACCCTGTATTGGTTAACTTGATGTTGCTGTCAGCTGGGAGGTTAGGATTTGAAAAAAATAAATATAGTTATTGAATAATAAATACAATAGTAAAAACTTCTGCAGCGCTTACTGTGTGCCAAACACAATCCTAAGGACTTTATAGAGACTAAAGACTTGCATGAGACAGTTATGATCATTATCTCCATTTTATCAGACACCCAGAGAGGTTTACAGTTTTGTCCCATGTAACACAGGCAGTAAGTGACAAAGCCAGGATTCAAATCCAGGTAGTCTGTATCAGCCTATACTAAACTACTTCTCAAAGATGTGTAAAAGAATAAAGTATTTCTGGCAAGACTGAGTCTGCGTCCTGTATTTCATATGCATAGGCCTCATTTTGGAGGGATGTTGTGAAAAGCAATCTCTGGCATTCATTTCTGGAAACTCTGGTCCCCAGGTGCGCTGAAGACGCTGTTTATTATATTACAGTGTCCTCTCTGGAAGATTAGGAAAGTAATTTCTCCTTGTTTTAGCCCTGGAAATATTTGGGCTTCTCCTGAGCAACTACTTTGTTTGTATTTTATAGAAAAATCAACTGCATAATCTCATTTCTCTGTTTTCATTGGCTACCCTGTAGCTTAGAGCCGAACGTCGAGCTTGCTATTGGCAAGTTTCTATAACTTCATGACCTGCGTTGCGTGCACACACTGTCCTGTTCTGTCCCAACTTTCCCTTTGCTTTGCTTTTCTGCCTATTTTAATTTACTTTATCTGTCAGTAATGTGCATATCTTAGTGAAACACCTTAAATCCTTACTGAGAAAGGCAGGTTGTAAATACATGCAAATATTATTTTCTATGCTTTCAATCCACATCACTTTTAGATCTTACGTGGTCAGCAGAAGAAGCCCAATGCTCACTCTATAGCAGTAATGCCATTCCTTCATTGGCATATTTTCTCCAATAGAGGACGGGAGGGGTAAGCTGTGAAGGGCACGGTGTGCTTCCTACTCCCACTCTCCATTCTTGAGCCCGAGGACTATGCTGAAAGGAAACATTGACACATGGGAAAGAGTAGTTTAGAGGCTAAGTGTATGGGCTCTGACATCAGAACTGGTTTATAGATGAGTTTTGCTACCCACTGGCAAGTGACATTGGGCAAGTTACCTAATTTCTCTATGCGTCAGTTTCCTTGTCTGTAAAATAGAGCTAAGGTAGTAACCCACATTCATGTAGTTATAGTGGGCATTAAATTAATGTAAGTAAACAACTGTTGCCTTTGATAGTTGCTCATGGCCAATAAATGGGGCAAGAGAGTTGGAGAATTAGAGATGGAGTCTTCTGAACTTTGGTATCCAAGAGCATATTCGTGATGTAACTTATGCAGGACCACCAAAAAGTAGGTAAACAATATATAGAGATTGCATTTGCCATAATTCATATGTATTGTCCAATCTTTCATAAGCCTAAAGTGCAATTTTTTATTTGAATTTTCTCATGTTCTTTTAAGCATTAGAATTGCAGGGGAAGAAGGGATCTTAAGTCCATTTGACATTGAGGTCAAATCAATAACCCCACACAAACTTTGATTTCAAAACTGTCAGAGAAGGAAGTGAACTTGTATTCTCCCTGAGTAACATAATGTAAGAAATACATTTTCTCTTTCAAGAATTTTCTTCCTCAGGCCTTGAGATATTCCTATAAAATATTTGTTAAACTTTACTTGTCTTAAAAAATATGAACACATAAATATATTTGAGCACCTCAAGTTCATTCTAAACATCTTTCAAGAAATTGTTGAGCTGATGAAAGGTATACGATAAACGCCCTGCCCTCGAGGAGATTGTGACCCGGTACCGTAAGTAGACATGTGACTGAACAGTCATGCCAAAATACGCATGTGTGTGCACACGCACGTGCACGTGTACAGTTGCAGTGCTATGAAATCAGTGCCAATGTAGACATTTTCATGGAGGATCATGGTAACTACTGATTCGATTTGTGAGAATACGAGATGAGTAAGAGGAAGGGAGTGGGATAAAGAAAGGGAAAGAGGGAGAGGACAGGGACAACGTGGAAGATGGTATTGCAGAGATAACTTGTCATGTAGATCTTGAAATATGAGAAGACGTTTTCTGGTGTTTGCGCAGAGGACGGGGCGGGGGTAGGATTTCTGGCTGTGGAATAGAATATGTAAGGGAACCAAAGTCTTCTGGGGAGCTGTGGGCACGGCACAGCGTAGCAGTTGAAGGAGAGGTGAGTTTTGACTACCTACAGAGAGCAGAAAACTATTTGGAGAGTTTTGGCATTGAGATAAACACGATCAGATTTTCCTTTTAGAAGGGTAATAGTGCAAAATATGTCTTGAAAGAGAGTGAGGGTAGAGGAAGGAGAACCTTTGGGAGAGGGAAAGGGGAGGTGAAAGCATCTGCATTAAGGACTGTTTCTTGTCTCTGTTTCAGTCTCACAAGTCTGCTATAGTTTCACCTTTTTCCAGGTGATTCTTTCTCCTATCTTTCTCTAGCTCAGGGAAGGTCCTGGCTTCTTGCTATTGCTAATGAATGAATTGCAGTCCGTCACCTTGTGCTCAATCCTTGCAATAAATTCACTCTACTTTAGGTTCTCAGAGTTGTATCTGTTTCCTGTTTTGACCCTGACTGATACACCATAGCAGTAATCCAGAGGAGAGGGTTGAGGGCCCTAACAAAGGAAGAGACAGTGCACATGCAGAGAAGAGAACTCATTTACAGAACAGAATTACAGAATTTGCTGACAGGTATGTGTGTGAGTCTGAGAGAGGGGAAGAATCATGGACATCCTGACCTTACTGGCTGGCCTACTTAACAGAAGTGATGTTAAAACTGTACAAAACGGGGGCGCCTGGGTGGCTCAGTTGGTTAAGCGTTCGACTATTGATTTCGGTTTCCGTATGATCTCATGGTTTGTGAGTTCAAGCCCTGTGTCAGGCTCTGTGCTGATAACGCAGGGCCTGCTTGGGATTCTCTCTCTCTGTTTTCTCTCTGCCCCTCCCCCGCTTGCTCTCTTTGTCTCTCATAAATAAATAAATAAATTAAAAAACAAAACTATACAAAACAGGCATTGTGGGAAGACTAGGGGATTGGAGGAGACCTATGGTTGACTATTGGATATTCAGACATGTCAATAAGCAGATGGACATAGGAATGTGGGGCTGGAGTTTCATATTTGAAATATGTCAGCATATAGCAAGAGTTTACCATTATTTAAAATCTTGGAAGTGAAATCACTAGGGAAAAGGTACACAATGAGAAGGGACCAAGGACAGAACTTTACAGAAGTACAAATACAATGGGAAAAAGTGGACAAAGAGGAAAACCATGGTGGATAGTGTAAGAAAAGGCAGGAATTTCAATAAAGATTGGTATTTGGAAAATACTAGGATGGATTTATTGTACGTGCTTAGTAAAAGGCCATTGGTCATTGACCAATTAAAGGTAGATGCAAAGTTTCTCTTTCTTTGTTTAAAATAACATTCTGGTATATTCCTGTTCTCATATTACAATGAAGAGATTAAGGACAAGAAATAGAATCAGATGGCCAACAGACACATGAAAAGATGTTCAATATCACTGATCACCAGAGAAATGGAAATCAAAACTACAATGAGATATCACCTCACATGTGTCAGAATGGCTAAAATCAGCAATAGAAGAAACAACAGGGGCCGGCATGGATGTGGAGAAAGGGGAACCCTCTTACACTGTTGGGAATGCAAGCGGGTATAGCCACTATGGAAGACAGTATGGAGATTCCTTAAAACAATCTAAAAATGGAACTATCTTATGATCCAGCAATTGTACCAGTAGGTATTTACACAAAGAATACAAAAATACTGATTCAAAGGGATACCTGTACCCTGCTATTTATAGAAGTATCATCTGCAATAGGCAAATTATGGAAAGAGCCCAAATGTCCACTGACTGATGAATGGATAGAGAAGTTGTGGTATATACATACAATGGACTATTACTCAGCAATCAAAAAGAATGAACACTTGCATTGCAATGACATGGATGGAGCTAGAGAGTATCGTGCTAAGTGAAATACATCAGTCAGAGAAAGACAAATACCGTATATTTCACTGATCCGTGGAATTTAAGAAACAAAAGAAATAAGCAAAGGGGAAAAAAAGAGAGGGAAGGAAACCATGAAACAGACTTAATTACAAGGAAAAAACAGAGGGTTGATGGAGGGAGGTGGGGGGGATCGGTTAAATAGGTGTTGGAAATTAAGGAGGTCACTTGTTCTGAGGAGCATTGGCTGATGTATGGAAGTGTTGAATCGCTATATTGTACACCTGAAACTAATATTACACTGTATGTTAACTAACTGGAATTTAAATAAAAAAATTTAAAAATAAATACATAAAGAGGTGCCTGGGTGGCCCAGTCAGTTAAGCGTCTGACTCTAGATTTCAGCTCAGGTCATGGATGTCACGGTTTGAGCCTGGGATTGAGCCTCACTGAGTTGGGCTCTGTGCTGATACGTGCTGACAGCATGGATCCTGCTGGGGATTCTCTGTCTCCTCTCTGACCATCACCTGTGCACACTCTCCCTCTCTCTATCAAGATAAATAAGTGAATGTAAAAAAATAAATACATTAAAAAAAGAACTAAATTAGTTGTCCCATTTTATCCAACTGCCATGGTGGTGAAGATAGGATTTGAACACAGTTTTGTCTAATTTCCAAAGTCTGGGGTACTTTATAAATAACTTTAAATGCCATCCTAATAAATCTGTATATATTTATATAGGCAATGAGAAACCACTCAAAGTTCTCAGCAAGGTAATACGTGGCCAAAACCATGTTTGTAAAGAATAATCTGAGAGTGGTAGGTAAGAAAGATAAATAGATAGAGCCTAGAGAAAGTAAGTGAAGTTAGGCGACCACTAGGCAAAGAGTGATAAGACCCCGTCTTAGGGTATAAGGTTGCCCAATTTAGGAAAAACAGCAAAACCAGTATGCCCTGTTCAGTCAAGGTTTGAATTTTTGGTGTAAATATGCCCCCATGGAATTTGGGGACATTTTTATATTTTAAGACTGGTATTTACTAGAAATTAATATTTAATGGGTGTCCTGTATTTTATCCGGCAACCTGCAACACTTCAATGCCATTCTGATGCCAACTGCCTGGAGTTATTATCGACTCCACAGGTTGAGAGCACAGTCTCCAACAAGATTGTCCTTAGTCAGATAACCAGCTGCAGATTTGAGGGTTTTCACATTATCTGTACTTTGGACCAGTTAGCTCCAGATTTGGGGGTTTTCCATGAGCCACTCGGATAATTCACTAGAGAATTTTCATTAAGAGAATTTATTATTAAGGACAAATCATTATCAGCGAAATGAAGACACATACAAAGCAAGGCCTGGGAGAGCCCTGAAAGTAGGGCTTCCCTGTCTTCTCCCCATGGAGTCAGAATGCATCACCCTCCTGGCCCATCTATGTCACCAACCAGGAAGCTTACTTGAGCCTTGTGTCCATTGATTTTATTGAAGTTTCCGTACATAGGCGTGATTGACTGAATCATTGAACCGTGTAAGTGAACTCATTCTCCAGCCCCCATCTTGTCCCCGGAGGTCAGGGGCCCTCTGTGAATCACAGAGACACTCCTATCACTTAGGAAATTCTAAGGGCTTAGAATTCTCTTCTAGGAACCCGGGACAAAAACAAGACATTTATAATAATAATAATTATTATTATTGTTATTGTTATACAGCACAGTGCTAAGTGTGGTCATGGTAATGGAAGTGGAGAAATAGACGAGGAAGGAATTATACCACAGAGGAATCTAACTTGAAGCTCATTTTGAAATCTTTGGCGACTGGAAATATTTGAGGAAGTGCAGACTGGGATGGGAGAGGGAGAGTTAATAATGAGCTAAGTTTAGATGCTTGAAATTGAAGATACTGGTGGGAAATCATGATGTAAATTCAGGGTAGTTAGTGCAGAAATGCATACTGGAGGTTAGAAGAATTGTCAGGATTATATACTAAGTCAGAACTCCTTAGTGTGAATGGATCCTTGGAGCTCTGAAATGTAGTAACACTGCTGTGGGAAAAAGTGTAATAGAAAGAAAGCAGACGCCCGCGTGTTATAGGAGGGAAAAGAGAAACCACAGACAAAGTAAAAATTGGTCCATCACACCCCATATTTTCTAAATTTTTATAGATTAATTTGGCAAACATTTTCAGGTGAAATCATCTCTGTTGTTTCTTACAATGGTATTCATTTTTCAGAGTTCTTATACATTTATCCTGTAGTTTTATTTCTACCTACTTTTTGCCTGAATGTTTAACATTAATACCTATTTTCTTTTAATTCTAAACATGAATTGGATTTTACCCCAAATTTATATAAATTCAGGGTACTCAGTAAAATAAAATATTGGGAAAATAATCTTATGTGGATTTTGACCAATCTTTAAAAATACCTTGAAAAGGAAGGAGTAAAGCTAGGAAGGTTAGTGGTTTTTAAAATTTGATTTAAGAATAGTTGTTGCATAATATTACATTAATGTATTTTGCTATTTCTAACTTTTTGAAATTGACCATATTTTACAGCAGTCTGGCTTAAATACCGTATGATTTCACTTACATGGGGAATTTAAGAAACAAAACAGATGAACGTAGGGGAAGGGAAAAAAAAGAGAGAAGCAAACCATAAGGGACTCTCTCTCTCTTTTTTTTTAATGTTTATTTTTGGGAGAGGGAGAGAGAGAGAATGCATGCGCTCATGAGCAAGGGAGGGGCAGAGGGAGAGGGGGACAGAGGATCTGAAGCGACAGCAGAGAGCTCAGTTCAGAGCTCCAAGTCACTGAGCCACCCAGGCACCCAAGACCCTTAACCACAGAGAACAGACTGAGGGTTAATGAAGAGAGGGTGGTGGAGGATGGGCTAAATGGGTGATGGGCATTAAAGAGGGCTCTTGTTATGATGAGCGCCGAGTGTATATGCAAATGATGAATAACTAAATGCTGCTCCTTAAAACCAATATGACACTATATGTTAACTAACTAGAATTTAAATAAAAATTTGAAACAAATATCAACAAGAAAGGTAAGCCAACCTTTCTCTTCCAAATTTCGCTTTTCTTGAAGACAGACTCATTAACAAAATGGGATTAAAGTCTGTGCTTTTATTTATTCATCTTATTCTTTAATTACAAAATGGCTTACAACTAGTCATAGTAAATTAATCAAAGAAATTACAGTTTTGAGATGGTCGAATTGCAAATAATTGTAGTGTTTCTACAGAATATCATAAAGGCTATTGGTAAAGCTACATTATAGCACATGTATATATTTTTTAAATATCACATTCCTTTTCTAGCTTCTGGCTAACAATATATTAACATATCCCCCAAATCGCTAAGTGCCAACTATGTACCAAACCACTGCTCTATTATGGAACATACAGAAATGAATAATACATAATTTGATGGAGGGGAGAACATTTACAAAAACACGGACATTTGTGCTTAATCATTGTAATTTTGGTTGAAAACTATTTTGCTGTAATCTCCCTAGTAGCACGTTTATCTGCTGCATTTTTAATACAGATTAAAAAGAGTATCAGCAAGGATATTTTTGAAACATGCAAACAAGTAAATTGCCTCACCCCATTGAATTTCAGTCCTCAATCTATACATGAGAAACTGGAGTGACTTTTCTAGCCTACCTTTTTTTTTTTTTTTTTGCAGTTCTCGTTACTGTCTGTGGTGTCACATAGCCAACTTCATTACCTTAAATCCGCATTTTGTTTTCAAGCCATACCTACTGGGGATCAGTGATGGGAAGGGAGCTTCTTCATCTAGTGTGTGTTGTAAAGGCATGGGTGGCGAAGTAGGAGGCCAGGTGGCCAGTACAAGTTCTGTGAAAAACTTAAGCATGATTCAGTGTTCTTATCTGCAAAATGAAGGGATTTCGTTTATAAACCAGATGGCGCCTTTCAATCTTAAAGTCCATGAGAAATAAACTTACAATAACCAGATGAAGAACGATCTAATGCAAAGTTTGATTTATATTTTATGAAATATTTGATTTGTATAATATTTGTTTTATATACATATATATAAAGAAAATACAACACATTTATACACACACACACACACACACACAATATCTCTATAAAAACCATCATAGCTTTCAAACTATTTACATTTGGAAGAGAGGCTAGCATAGAAGGCAGCCTAATAAAAATAAGTGAGGCATATGCTATACTGAAAAGATTGTTATTTAAATTTTCAAATGTGAAATAGATCACTGAAATGGATAAAACTTTAGTTTGGGGGGATACTTAAAAGTGATATATGTTTTCTTAAAAGGAATTAAAGATGCTCATATAGCATTTTGCAACCACAGGTAAACTGTGTGGAAGAAGGCCTCTTTTTTTCTAAATAATGCAAAGACAAAATTTCAGCCCTAGCTGTTTTCATATTATAACAAATCAGCCATTTGCTCTCGTATCAAGGTAAGTTGGCAGTGGCATAGCCATCGTGTACAGTCTTGAGTGGAAGAAATTCACTTTGTGCAAGGAAAATCTTGGTGAGGTTTTTCACTGCGTATGTTTATTTTCGTGAGATTTTGGAAGCTGATTCACAAACTGTTAATTAAAAGTGCCAGTGTACTTGTGAAAGCTACAATAATTAAACGTATCTTCAGTTTATGTGAGAATTCTTCCCATTTGTGATTCTAACTTGGAAAGTTACCAATTTGAAGATTGAAATTGTAGAAAATCAGACCTAAAAATGCTTCTGACTGCTGGTGGCATAGTGAAATGCTCCAATAGGGTGGCGAGCATGAATCAGAGCAAAGAACTGGGGCATCTCCAGGAACGCTCTGCTACCTTTGTTCAGGGGAAGATATTTCCTACAAGGTGTCTGTTATTGACCTGCTGCTAAGTCTGTGGAAATGCATCACACTTCTCTTGTGTTATTTATTCCTAAGGGAGTTTGTTACTCTATGGAAATGTATCACTTTTTTTCTTCTTTTATTCCATTAGGGAATTTGCTACTCTTTAGCTCAGTTTCAAAGAAAGTTACTCTTTTAATAGTGCCTGGAAATGGAGAGAGTTTAAAAATGTTATTAAGAGTTCCATATAGAGCAGTATCCACAATTTAATTCAGATGTTTTCTGTCCTTGGAGGGCTGAGGGGGTGCGATGTTTCAGACAATAGTTTTAAACTAAAAGGCGCTCTCTTCTGGGATGCCTTCATTCTATTATGTTCTTTTGTAAAAGGAGGCAAATCCCAAACTGGAGTGCATGCACAGCGTCTTCGAGTGTGGGCTCCGGCCACAGAATTCCCATTAGCATTAGCTTGGCACTCCTTCTTGTTTCACAGACAGTGAGGAACATGCCTTTTCCACCCTTGAGGCAATAAAATAAATTAAAGGGTGCGGCATTAAATGAGTTGAATTTTGAGTAGTATTTTTCATGCCTCCGACATTGTAAAATCAGTTTTATCCTTATGAAGCAGTATTTGGGATCATGAAACATGGGGCTCCTCTGTTTGTGCCAGTAGGCGGGTCCCTTTGATTTTCTGGAAGTGTGTGTGTGTGTGTGTGTGTGTGTGTCTTTGCTGGTCCTTTTCCCATTGCGGTCTCTAGCCAGTGTCTGTGACTAGAACTTTGTAATTCAGTATAAACCACAAAGAAATGAGCAGTATGGAGGGTAAGACATCTTCAGTTTGTTTCTGCTGGTTCTGGTCCAGGCTATTACGGTCCCTACATATCTCCATGACACAGAAGCAAGAGTTTTTGCAAAGAATGTCCCCAGGGCCCAACCAAATCCTTTCTCTGAAAAGCTGTCCTGCTCTGTCTGTGTTCATTATGTTTGTGCTTCCTCCAATTTTGCACTTTCTCTCAGTATTTCCTAAAGAGACTGGAGAGCATTCCTTTAATCTCAAACGGAAGTTTATTTTTGTTTCATGGAACAAAGGTTTATCGTTACTGTTTCCGTGTGTCCCCTCTAATTAGAAACCCTGTTCTTATATTCTCATAAATGAGAAGGGACTGCTTTAATTCTTAGTGCATTTGAACACAGATACTTTCAGAGATGGTAAGACTCGCATTTTATTAAATTCTCATTGACTACAAAACAGAACGAGGACCCTCACCCACCACCTAAACAGCAAAATCTGAAGGCCCAGCACTCTTGAAGGGAGTCCCCTAGTAATGCCACTCTCTCTTTCTGGGTGTCTGATGTTTCAAGATATGAAAATAAGCATGCTTTTCGCATACTGATTTGTCTGCTGTTTTCCCCCCACTCAGTGGTTTTATTATTTCCTTTCCAAAAGGATGCTGTGATTATTCATAAAGGTCCTTCAAACGTAAACTATTGACAGATTTTAAACACTTATGCTGTATCAGGCATCGTGCTAATAAGTCCGTTACACAATTCAAAGTTTAAAGGGAAGAGTGTCTGTCGACTTCTCATCTCAGTTGTAGGCTGGAACCAGTTATTTTCCAAGTGACACCTCATGTTAGGAATTCTGAGACTAATGCTTCCAAGGGCCTATTCTTCTTCTTTTTTTTTTTTTTTAGTTCTATACCTTCAAGTATTTAAGCTTATGACTTTTTATTATATGTTGTTTATTGGTGTACATTTTTATGTTAATTTCTGACGCCCCAGAACGCCGTGTTTGTCTATTTTTACTATAGCCTCCTTGCGCATGCTTACCTGTATCTCTCAGAGCCAATGTGTGAGGTAAGCCTTGCCCGTGATAGGAAACAAAGAAAGAATGAAAAGTGTGTGTGTGTGTGTGTGTGTGTGTGTGAGAGAGAGAGAGAGAGAGAGAGAGAGAGAGAGAGACAGGCAGACAGAGACAGAGAACATTCACCCAGTATTTTCCTTAGACATGGGCGAATGTGCAAATATTGATGGTATGGATGCTTTTCCTTTGTGCCTGTTGAAATTTTCTAGGTTGCCTGTCAAGAAGATTAGCATTTTCTGTTTGGTAGAGTTTGAATCTCTTGCATTCTCTGGCCTGCTGAGAGTGAACACTCTACCTATTCAGTCTGAGTCCTTGAAATGGGGAAGAGTTGGATTCTTATTTTAAACATATTTCTGCAGTGAGGCTCCCCCATTGCTTTTGTGGGTATGGGGATGAAGAACAGGTTAAGGGCTCTTTGAAGGCAGAAGGTATTCAGTGTGGAAAAGACCCTTCCTAGATAAAAGAAGTGAGGAATGCAGACGGGTTCAAACATCAGGGAAAGACATTCTTCATCTGCTGAACTGGGGAGGGCATAAATATCTTCAGTTAGTGGGTATCTGTCATGCTTACTTTTTGTGTTGCATTTCAAGGACAATGAGGGAGGTTCCCGATAATGTTTACTTGCATTAGATCAGCTTTTAGGGGTGTAGCAAAATACCAATAGTGCTGGCCAAGAAAATAAAGCTAATAAAAGCTTATTATTGTGTTTTAATGGCTGTAGAAATAGTGAGTTGTTCATATGATATAAAAAAATTCCTTATGCCTTGTGTTAAATAATTTCTGTTATTAATTATGCTGTTCTTAAATGTTTCCAGTAACATTATAAGAAAGTAATTTTCAATTGAAAATTGGATTAAATGTAAATGATGGTGTTAATTACATACTACTCAAGAAATATTGCAAATGGAGCCTCACCAAGTATAATTTTGTCTTGATTTGGGCTCTGAACAAACACCCCACCCTAACCAATTACTCAGACCACCAATTCCATCAGCGGCTCTCCTTTTATCATGTCATTAGTTGCATTTTCCTCACACTTTTGTTCCATCTCCTTCTATCCTATCTCTTTCATCTCCTCCTTTCACAAGCATAGCAATCATCAGGTGTTGATGTCATAAGAAAGATATAGATCACAACAAAAAAAGTTACTGATGTAAAAGAACCGCTTTAATCTGATCTGATATACCAGATTTTATAATTATGTAACTTAAGAAGTAACATAACCTTATCTACTAATGTCTAATAAATATTCTGGAACCCAAAAGATGAAAAAGAAAAAAAAAAGTTTATTACCTTAAGGCAAAGAAAGCAGTTTGATGTAATGCTTTTTGTTGACCGTTGTCAAGTCTTTTTTTTTTTTTTTTTATGTTTCTCAGTCTATGTGTTCATGATTGCTATTGAGAGAGAGAGAGAGAGAAAGAGACAGGGAGAGAGAGAGAGAGCGGGGAGGAGCAGAGAGAGGGGGAGACAGAATCTGAAGCAGACTCCAGGCTCTGAACTGTCAGTACAGAGCTGGATGCAGGGCTCAAACTCACAGACCGCAAGACCATGGCCTGAATCAAAGTCAGATGCTTTAACTGACTGAGCCACCCAGGTGCCCCTGTTGTACCTTCTTTCTATGATTGTTCTTTCTCATTAGTAGTTCTCTGTAAAATGATAGTATACAGTGCCGCTACTGAGGAATTTTTGCTCTCGGAGGTACATGAAATGGCCAACATTCTGTCACCTGCAATTCTGTTCCTTGCAAGCAAAGGCTTTGTCTTTAATTGCTCCTTTTCATTAACATTTTCAATAGTTGTTTGTGCCATGTAAGAGAATTGTGCTTGTGATTTGTGATATAGCAACACAACAAACTGTGAGCTTAGGAATTCTCTTTTCTTTTCTTAGAATAATTGGTTTCCTCTACCTTTTCCCACTCCCTGGGGAAAAAAAATCAGATATGAGCATATATGGATTGTGGAAGTACCAAGTGTAGCGGGTCTGTTTACCTGAAGTGCCTTTGAGCCGTAATGAAAACTTTAATCAGCCACATTATGCCCTTATGGGTTACAAATACAATGTGTTAACATATGAAGAAAAACATTAGTTATAACTCCCAAGAAATATCTACTGGCCAGATTATGTATTTCTTTAATTTTTTTAAATTGATAATCAGGCAGGGAAAAGAAAAAGAGACAAAGTCAGCAAAATATAGGACACAAAGTCCAATCAAAAGAGTTCATGAAATTTACTTAGAGCTTTCATTCACTCAAACTAATTAGGCTCAGTTCTGGCAAACTTAGTCATTTGGTTTTCTAATCTAAAGCTGATTAGAGCCAACTCCATAAGGATCATATAGTTTAATTGTTTTCATTTAATATATGTTGAGCATTTCCCTGTCATCAGCTCTCTTCTAAAGGAGTAAAAGTTGCTTTTTTTTTAAAGATTGCAGAGCATTCAGTGATGTGGATTTACAATTTTCAAAATCAAACTGTGTTGGCATTTAGATTGTTTCTAAAATTTTTTTTAACGTTTATTTATTTTTGAGACAGAGAGAGACAGAGAATGAATTGAATGGGGGGAGGGTCAGAAAGAGAGAGGGAGACACAGAATCTGCAACAGGCTCCCGGCTCTGCGCTGTCAGCACAGAGCCTGACGCGGGGCTCGAACTCATGGACCGCGAGATCACGACCTGAGCCAAAGTTGGATGCTTAACGGACTGAGCCACCCAGGTGCCCCATTTAGATTGTGTCTAAAACTTCTCTGTTAGAAGAAGTATTGTGATGAACTTTGCTGAAAATTCATCTGTCATCTTCTCTATTCTGAGGATAAGGTTGAATTGATGATTCTGAATTTGAACAGTTGTAAAGCTTTTGAAATACATTGCCAAATAGCCCCAATCTTTATTTTTAATCATTAACAAATATTCAATTGTGAACACATAAAGAAGAATTCACGGTTAATATGTTGAGTGTTTATTGTCAAGTGCTGTTATAAGAACATCACAGTGTTGACTCATTTCATCTTTAAAATGATGATATGAGGTTGGACCGCTATCACTTAAGGTCAAACAAGTCATATTTTGGAGGCAGGATTTGAACCCCAAACTCTAGGTTAATAGCTAAAATTTATTAATATTTAACAATAGACAAACAGGTTTACTAAACTCCCAAGTTAAGAGATTTACAACACATTGCTTAACCTTCTTAAGATTTCTATGCTGTATGCACCCAATGGTCTTAATTTTATGGATTAAAAAAACAAAACAAAACAAAATGAAACTTGGGTTAGGTAACTTGCTCAAGCCACATATTGATAATTTGGTAAAGCAGGTTTTGTTTTTATGTTTAAATTTTAAATGTTTATTTATTTTGAGAGAGAGAGAGGGAGAGAGAGAGAGAGAGAGAGAGAGAGCAAGCTCGTGCAAGGGCTTGAGCAGGGGAGGGGCAGAGAGAGAGGGAGAAAAAGAGAATCCCAAGCAGACCCCGCACCACTGTCCATGCACAGGGTTCAATCCCATGAACCGTGAGATCATGACCTGAGCCAAAATCAAGGCTTAACTGACTGAGCCACCCAGGCACCCCGATAAAGCAGGTTTTAAACAAAGGTTACCTGGCTTATGTTTCTCTATTGCCCAGACTCTGAATCTCTATACTTTTAAACCATTTGGAACATTTAGGTTCTTGCAATATGTCAGTCTTAAAATTGACATTTAAATGAACATGTTTTAAGATTATTAATAGAGATTTCTAGGCATAAATATCCCATGTCAAAGTTTAGGAATAATCTTACGTCGGTACATGCATCACTGGCAAATTATTTGGTAAATGTGTGGTGCCACTTGGTGTATGGGAACCAATTTCTCTGGAGCCTTCACGATAAAAAATGTGCTGAGGTGGAGATGAGGCAGCAAAGTCTACTAGGGAGGGGATTTGTAAGCCCAAAGCTGACAGACGACCTAAGTCAGGTGTGGTGGAGTGTTCCAGGCACAGGGAATGAGCGCATAGACCGTAAATTGGGAATGAGCTTTGGCTTTTAAAGGAATTGAAACCTAGCTGATGTGCAAAGATCCAGGGAGGGAAGGAGGGTTTTTAAGTTTATCTCAGAGATTTCAGTAGGGCCTACTTTCAGTTGGCCCTTTTGTGGGATTTTGTGGGGCACAGTATATAGATTTTGTACTTCATCCGAAGTATGGATGGAAGTCATAAAAGCCAAGGAGTAACAAGATGTAATTTACATCGCCATGACAAGGAATGGACTGTGGGAGAGGTTGGCATGGATTCCTGGGGATTTGAAGGCTGGCCACCACATTCGCCCTGGTGAAAGGCAAAGGTGGCTTGAACTAGGAATGCAGAGGAAGCAGTCAGTTCAGGTTATGTTTCAAGAGGGAGAGCTTTAAAAACTTGCTGATAGATTTGACGCACAAGTGAGGGAAAGAGAGGGATCAATTCTGACTCCTCTCTTTGGGACTTGAGAAAAACATTTTTAATTTAATCAAAATAATTAATTTATTTTTAAATTTACATCCAAGTTAGTATACAGTGCAATAATGATTTCAGGAGTAGATTCCAGTGATTAATCCCCTATGTATAACACCCAGTGCTCATCCCAACAAGTGTCTTTTTAATGCTCCTTACCCATTTAGCCCATCCCCCACTCACAACCCCTCCAGCAACTCTCAGTTTATTCTCTGCATTGAAGAGTGTCTTAAGTTGTCCCCCTTGTTGTTTTTGCTTCCCTTCCCTTATGTTCATCTGTTTTGTATCTTAAATTCCTTATATGAATGAAGTCATAGGATATTTGTCTTTCCTGACTGACCAATCTCACTTAGCATAATACCCTCTAGTTCCATCCATGTAGTTGCAAATAGCAAGATTTCATTCTTTTTGATTTCCGAGTAATACTCCATTGTGTGTGTGTGTGTGTGTGTGTGTGTGTGTGTATATATATATATATATACATACATATATATACCATATCTTCTTTATCCATTCATCCGTCAATGGACATTTGGGGTCTTTCCATACTTTGGCTATTGTTGATAACGCTGCTATAAACATTGGGGTGCATGTGCCCCCTTCAAAACAGCATACCTGTATCCCCTGGATAAATACCTACTAGTGCAATTGCTAGGTCATAGGGTAGTTCTAATTTTAATTTTTTGAGGAACTTCCATATGGTTTTCCAGAGTGGCTGCACCAGTTTGCGTTCCCACCAGCAGTGCAAAAGAGATCCTTTCTCCGCATCCTCACCAATATCTGTTGTTGCCTGCGTTGTTAATTTTAGCCTTTCTGACTGGTACCACCTCACACCAGTCAGAATGGCTAAAATTAACAACTCAGCCAACAAGAGAAAACTATTTTTAAATGGTTTAGTTGCTGTTGTCCCCACTAGATGTAATCTCCCTGAAAGCAGGGACCTCGTCTCCTTTATTCACTGTGCATGCCCAGTGGCTAGCATAAGGCCTGGGCAAGCCACAGAAGAGAAGTTACAAAAAACTTAATAATTATTATAAAGTATTAACATACCGTCTAAATTATGGGCTGAAAACATTTCCCCATATGTTGTATTTTTTTGATATTTCAACATACAAAAGCTGTAAATTTATTTAGATACAGGCTTTATTTTTTATGTGGACTTACGGCCATTTATTTATTGCTTTGTGATATCTTTGTATCTAAAATAATCTCTTTCCAAAGGATTGATTAATAACCAATTCTGCTTCTTATGGTTATTATTTTCTGATTACCTCTTGAAAAACAACCCAAAACGTATTTTTTTAAATTGTTAGATAAGGGCCTAAATTGATTTTTCTTTCTAAATTACTACTAGTTGCTTTAACTTAATTAATCCTTCTCTATTAAAAAAATCTCTATTGAATTCTTACAAATGATAGTCTATTACTAAATATTTATTTTAGTACCACACTCATGGTAATAGATGATTTTTTTTATTATACTGATTTTATCTCATCTTTGGAATATATGCACTTTTGATATATTTAGGTTGGACTATATTGTTTGCAACTCTTAACCATTTATTCTTCCAGATGATCTAGAGATACACTGCAAAATGGTAGCCCCTAGCCACATAGGGATAAACATAAATTATGTTAATTCATATTAAATAAAATTTAAAATTGTGTTTCTCAGTCACATTAGCCCTATTTCAGGTGCTCAAAGTAGCCACATGGGGTGAGTGGCTACCATTCTGGATAGTGCAGAATTACAGAACATTTCCATCATCCCAGAAACTTCTATCAGGCATTAGAGTCATTTTTTTTTCCAAATTCCTAAAAATTTTCCAAGTGTTTTAAAAATAGAATACCATGATATATTTAAACTACTTTGGGAATTACTGGCATCGTTATAATATTTGATTTCTACTTCTAGGAGTATGTTAGGCAGCCACATTTGTAAAACAGTTATTTTTTCTCTCATTAGATTTTGTTTTTGTTTTTTTTTCAATGGCATATCTATTTTTGGATGAGCTTATAATCCTACGAGTTTTTAATTTTTGAAATTATTTAATAGGCATTCTACATTACTCCTTCAGCCATTTTTCAATTTAGATAGTCCAATTTTTAAAAATATGGTAAGCTTTTTAAAGAGAAACCTTGCATTTTACTGTAGTTTTAAGTGCGTTAATAGAATAATCTACTCTTAAAAATGTTTTATTCTTCTATTCCGTCTTTATTTACTTGCGCTTTCCATTCTCTCTAATCAATTCCCAGTGGCTTTTAATTTTTAAGGAAGTGTCCATTTTTATTCAAGTTCCTCTCACTTCTCAAAAAGAATCTCCGGGCATGTCTGCTCTAAGACATTTTGATGCTTTAAGATGATTTTGTGTACTCCTAACTCTGACCCTCCATGTGCATTTCATCACATGCCTTCAGGGTGCCTTATTTACTTCCCTGGGGAGTTCTTGCTGGTCATTTAGCTGCCTTCCCTACGTACACTGAAGTCAGAACACTAGGAATAGAGCAAGCTAGTATTTGAACACAGAACTACCAAAACTTTATCACTAATTCTTTAAAAAAGTTGTTTTGGAGAAAAATTCTAAGTTATTTTAACACTGTGTGTCACTCCTCATCGTACTGTTTTGTAATAACATTTACTGGTTAGAAACTATTTGAATACCTAGTATGTGGTCAGTGTTGATAAATATTTTATGAGTTCTTACAAAGATGTATTCTTTGTTTATAGGAAACAGAATGGGGGCTGACAATCTAATTTTGTTCATGTAGGTTTTATTTTGTTAATTATATTGTTTAATTTCTCTAGTATTTTTTGATTTCCTCAATGCATGTCATTATGATAATGATTTGTTTGTATTTCCACTCAGTGGTACTGATTTTTTATCACCATCTTGTAATTTTAATTTGCTAATTTCTTAAATCCTGTGTGATGCCAATGTTTTTAGCTTTCCTACATTTTCCTCTATGTTGGCTGCTAAGTTTTTGCCTGTGCTCTCACGTGGCAACATCTTTGGCATTTTTAAATGTTTAATGAAAGATATTAATATGCTTTTGTTTTTTATTCCAATCTTAAGTGTGTTCAGTTAACTGTCCTGTTAGGTATTACATTCTGGTTTTTTGTGTTCCTAATGACTATATTTTAACCTTTTCTTTTTGGAAATGTTATTAACTGCTTGGTTTTAATATCTTCAACCACGTGGAAGGTAGAAGTTCTACTAAATATTATCCTAAAGTATTATCCAGTTTGTTTTTAAAAATCTATTTTTATCTCATTATCAAAACTGAAATAATTTAATCCCCTTTTAGAGAGGAATAGAAATTGGTTGTTTTGACTTTTCATTCCAGTTCCCTGTTTTCTGTTCATCTAAATTATGTTTTGTTAATTTTGTGAAAATTTAATTCTTTTTTTAATATATAGTATAATATTCTGTTGTGTTAGCATCATTCAAACAGGCATTTGGACTCATTAGAATCAAGTTTTCTTTTGTTTGTAATTTGACATTTTATTGTATTTATTTACTTTTTAATTATTTATTTTTGAGAGAGTGCGTGTGCGCGCGTGTAAGCGGGAGGAGGCAGAGAGGGAGGGGGGATATAGAGGATCCGAAGCAGGCTCTGTGTTGATAGCAGAGAGCCTGATGCGGGGCTCACACTCATGAACCTTGAGATCATGACCTGAGCTGAAGTCGGTCGCTCAGCTGACTGAGCCACCCAGGCGCCCTGTGATTTGACATTTTAAAGAAATATCTTTTTATCTTTAGTACGGTTTAGCGTTCCCTGGAAATTATTTTTCAGCACAGTTTTGCCATTCTTAATGATTAATAATTCATCTCCTTGAATTGGGAGAATATCTTTTAATAAAGTCTGCAGATATGATATCTTCTATGATATTATTTCTGAGACCCAACACACCTGAAAGTGTTTTGGTCAACATCACATATCAATTTCAGAATCAACCGAATATATTATTCTTTCACAACTTTCCCATGCAAGGTAATACTAGCTTTCCCTTTCTGCATTTTGCCATTTATTTAATTCTTTTTAGGTGATCTACGTTGGTAGCTTTGAGAACAGAAAGACGGATTTGGGGATAAAAAAATGACTCTTTAATCTTGCTCTTTGAAAATATAACAAGGGTATACTTGATGCTGATTTTGGCTATTAATCTCACATATGAGGGCTTTCTTCAGGTGTTGAAATTCTTCATGTGTGTAAATTCTGAATATTACACATATTGTCAAATCATTGTTTCCCAACCTTACGTAAGGTTAGCATCATCTGTTATTAGCAGGCTGCAGCTCTGTAACCAGTCTTCCCTTTTCACTTCTTCTGTTTTAACCCCACTTTTATCTTCCTCTACATTTTCACGTCGTTTCTCATCATTTGTCATCAGCATCACTCATTCATTTCTTCTGGACCATTGTGTGTGCTATGTATTGCTTTAGACTTTTTATTTTGGTTACCGAAGTTATATTGTAACAGTCTTTTCTTATTATGTATTTGGCTTATTTGAAAGAATGTCTTGAAAATCTTAACTGAAAACATGAAGTGTATTTAAAAAACATCATTACATCTCATAAAATAAATATGTTTCTGGGGTGAAAGAAGGCTTTCCTCTCTTAGTCATTAACATATAGCTTGTCTTATGTTCCAGATTTCTTCCCTCATCTCTAACCCCTCTCTCCTAGGGACTCTTCGTTTATATACTTTGACACGATGAAATAACAGAGATAGGTAGGCTATGATGCAGAAGATGGGCGTGCTCTAAGATTTTTGTCCTCTTTCTCTTCTTTGTCTGGTTGTTGGTTCCTTCTCCTTTCCAGGGTTGAGGATGGCACGCCCAGGATGGCATGGAGTGGAGTGTCTTGTAGGATTCCTGGCTAAGGGGCAGGTAGATAGCGTGGTTCGTGATGTTTTCTCCTTATCAGCAAGAATTCCTGGTCCATTTGTGATCTCCCAGGCATTGCAAAAGGGACCTAAATTGGGATCCACTTGGAAGGCTATCATTCTAAGGGACTTTTGTGGTTACTGATAAAATGCAGATTTGGCCATTGGCCCTAGGTTCCTATTATGAATAATAGAAAATGAAACAATTCAGAGAAAAGATCCAAATGATTAGGAAGGTGAAGGATAGCAGGGTTTTTTTTTCACCCCACAATCAGGAAATGTTTTCTTGTTCTTTGTGCATTACTGTTGCTTCAGCCAATTTCGTAGGTGTTTTAAAGGAGTAGCTTTGTTTCTTTATTCACCCAAACATATTCATAGAAATGAACTTCTATATTGTAGGAAACAGATTTTATTATCTAACCTATTTTAGAACGTTTTTTTTAATGTTTATTTACTATTGAGAAACAGAGATAGAGCATGAGTAGGGGAAGGGCAGAGAGAAAGGGAGACACAGAATCCAAAGCAGGCTCCAGGCTCTGAGCTGTCAGCACAGAGCCCAACACAGGGCTTGAACTCACAAGCGTGAGATCATGACCAGAGTTGAAGTCGGATGGTCAACTGACTGAGCCACCCAGGTGCCCCAAAAGTTTTTTTTTTTTTAATCCAAACATATTGATCCATTTTCCCCTTTGTTCTAAATTTCTTGAAGCTTTAATGGTTGAGTTAATGACCTGTCACATTCTCTTTTATTTTTTTTTTAATGTCTCTTTCCTCAATGATCTAAGATACACAAGATGTTGCTACATCTTATATATAGTAACAGGAGAGATTATTTTAAAAACCATAAGAGACTGTGGAACACAGAAAACAAACTGAGGGTTAATGGGGGATAGTGAGGGAGAGGGGAAAATGGGTGATGGGCATTGAGGAGGGCACTTGTTGGGATGAGCACTGGGTGTTGTATGTAAGCCATGAGCCGTGGGAATCTACTCCTGAAGCCAAGAGCGCCCTGCATACACCGTATGTTAGCTAACTTGACAATAAGTTATATTTTTAAAAAAATTGTAATTTGTAATTAAGCGCAGTATGAAACTGAGTTATTCCTTTTTGGTATTTTCCTTGCTGATTTGTATAGTTCCTAAGTACTTTTACCAAATTAGGACAACTCGGCTTGCTTTGAGTTGTGTTCAACGCAGTCAGTCTCTCTCTAACTTCCTTGTTGAAGGAAGTTCTCTCACAGTTTTGCAACCCTGTCAAACACCTACATATACACTTTGCACTTTATTTCCCACTTCACATATTGCTTCTTTCAGAGAGTGTGTGAAGTTTTTAGTAGCTGTATATGGAATCCTGGCAGATTTCCTGAGAACATTTTAGATCCTCAACTCCTCAGCAGCTCATGAAAAGATCAGATCTACCTGTGCCCCCCACCCCAATCCCTCACTGACTCTTCATAGGAGGCCACATATTGTAAAAAATAAGACCAACATAAAACAAAGAGGTAATGATTTCCAGCATCTAATTTAGAACTCGCCTCATTTGTGTTGCAGCTTAATTTCCAAAGAGCATGGGAATTGTGATGGAATGGGATTTCCCCACAACTCCATCAGCCAAATCTCCATATGGTACTTGAATAATTCTCAAGTGCAATGGATAATATATCTGGCCAAACTGATACTGTATGTCTCTTCAGATGTGGACAGGAGGCCTCATAGAAAATGATGCTGCAGAATTAATGAGTTGAGTTTTCTCTCCGTGCATACAACAAAGCCCCCAGTGTAGGATAAGGTGTTCTTGAGCAAAGTAGAACTAAATATAGAGGAAGAGAATGACCTCATGGATCTACTGATGACAGATGGTGGTTCACTCTCATCTTGCCCTGCCTACTGTTGTAGGAGTGTCATAATTCAGATCTGCTTCACTTTCCTCTTTCCACTGATTTGGAACATATCCATTGTGTTCCAGTATGTGGTCAGTACGAGAATACTTTGGGGTGCAGGGTTAAAATGCTGATTCCTGGGTCCTGTCCTCAAGCTGCTGAATTTTGGGGAGTGTGGCTTGAAAGTCTGCATTTTGATCAGACTTTCAGAGTAAAGCTGATTCACACCAACATTTGTGTCCATTACAGAAGAGTCCAGAGGAGAAGACTGGGACAAAGAGGAGGGTGATAGAACAAATGATAGGCACCAGGATTTTCCTCGAGGAATGCAGAGGGGATCAGACTTTGTTTTCACACACTTTTTCCATTCTCCTTTGATACTCGAACCAAGTGTCAGCCTCACTCCAAGACAGAATGCTGGAGTGAGGAAGATGGTGTGGTGAGAGGGGGTTCTGGGGGACAGGTGCATACTTCCTTTCTTTTGGCTTTCAGAAAGCATAGGGTTATAACAGCTTGAGGGGGAATCAGATTGAGTGCCGTAGTTAACAGTGAGTGGCGGTGCCATCCATTAATTTAATTTCTTGCATTTATTTGCTGGTAGGATTTACTTGTTTATATTTTTTTGAGCCAAGAGCAAAATATTTTAAGTATATAAAAGCATGAAGTAGGAGGCTGATAGAATTATTTTCTAAATAATGGTAGAAAGTAATATCTGAACTAGGTGAAGATTATTAATGTATAAAAATCACCCATATATTGTGCTTCATGCTATTTACACTATATTGGTTCGGGGTAGTAATTGCCACATAGAAAAACAAAATAACAACAAAAGGGAACTAAAAACAGATTAAAAAAGAAAAACACTAATTCACATTTAAGGCAAACCTCTATTTGAAAACAGGGGAACATTCATGTCTAGATTAAAGTTAGATGTATCTGTCTGCAGATGAGAGTTAGAAACCATGGGTTTCAGGGTACAAATTCTCCTGTACTTGTGACCAGTGCAGTGAATATTAGGTAAGTCCTGATAAGTCTGATATTATAAAAGTTTCTCTTTGGAGGGAAGGGATGGCCATTTCTCTGGTTCAGGTGAGAGGGTGATCAGGGTTGAGTAGCCGCTGGTGATGACCTTTCTGGGTCTTCATTAAGTATAGCTGTAGGATCAATATTGAAACAACTTTATAACTTACCACCTCCAACAATTAGGATATGCATTTTTACTTACAATTGAAAAGAAAAACTGCAATTCCATTTAGCTGGAAAAGAAGCTACCAGGCCTGGTTTTCTTCCCACATGCGACACCATACAGATGCTTCTCCCAGAAGGGCCCGGGAACGTGTCTCCCAGAAGCTGGCACAGGGTTTACGACACAAGTATGGGAGAGAGCTGAGAGCCACCGGAAGAGACTTCATTTATGTGTGCTCTCCACCTTTTGGCTTACCCTATAACTTCTGCCTGTAAAGGTGCTTGCTTTTATTCTATTGTAGGCTTTGTTGCCAAAGGCAGAGGATATTTTCTTTTTAAGAGAGCCCTTAGATGCTTCCTCCAGGTTGCGATGCTGGAGCAGTGTGGATAAGCTGGCTTTGTTATCACTGGCACCCTACCTGCTCTCCTAATTCTCCAGAGAGTAAGTGTTCGTCTTAAAAATATAGCTATGTCGAGTGCCTCTGTGTCTTTAGACACTCTTTTAATGTGCTAGTATAAAGTAAAAGTCTTTTTGAAGATATATTTTATGGGGAAGTGCTTTCTGGGCCTCTTGAGATGTTCAGAAGTACTGAATCAAGGTGCCTTTATGGTGGTTTAACGACAACATAGAACACTTGTTAAATGTGCCCTTTTGATATGTATCCCAGGGCATGTCACAATTAGAGCGAAGTGAGCTTGTTGATTTTGTTTTTACCTCCACTCACAAAGCCCACTTCGTCTTGCTAGGGTTTTGCAACTACAGATCTGTTTTTCTTCATCCCCCAAAGATGAGAGAGATCTGCCAGAATGGAACTTTGGAAAATTACATATACACCTGCGAAATTAGGCAAATTCTTATAAAGTTTGTATTCCAACCAATGCACAGGAACCACAACAATGCTTTGTTTTGTGCGAGGAATTTTTTTCTGGCTGTGCAAATAACGTGTGTGCAGGACTGTACAGGCTTGAAGAGAATATTCATCATTATTTACTGTGTCAAACCCAAACCGAGGGCCAAATTGGCAGCCTTCCAGGAGCAGGAGGCCACACCTATTTGTGAAAAATGGAACAGATTTCTGTAGCTGCCCTCACCTTGACTCTCTGGTTCAAGGTGGTGGTGCTAGGACATGTAGTATTGTGAGCCGCAGATGGAGGTTAGCGGTGAGGTTGGTCGCGATGCTGTTCCATACAATCCCACAGATCACTCTTGGGTTCTGCACGGTCCTAATTATAATAAGGGGTTGGAGCAAGGGATGATGGGCAGGGGAGTGTGTGTCACCTGGCCGGGAACTCTCGCTTTACCCTGATTGCCACTGACTGATTGGCCCACTCTGTCTGGGTAGAGTGCCCTTCCTCTTACTTCATGAAATGCTAGACCCTCAAAACAGGAGGTTGAGGAGAACACGGTGCTGGTTGAGGCTCTCGGTCTTCAAGGGACTCAAACAGCAGACCTTAATTTTTAAATACTGAGACGCTGTCCCATTTACATATGGTATCTTTCGATACCATAGCCAGACACGTACGAGGGGTTCTTTAGTAAAACAACTCCCTGGTCAAATTGTTTGCATTTTCTAGAACTCCTGGAAGGGTATGGAGAAATAATATTTGGGAGATATATATGGATGTATATATTTGGGAGATGTATATATCCATTTGGGAGATATATATGATATATATAATATATGGAGAAATAATATAGCCTGAAGTGGCTGTAGCGTATTCCATGCCATCACAGGGTTGTTTGAAACAATGTGGTTGGAGCATTTTCTGGACTCCCTGGCATTATTTAGGAGAACAGTTAACCACTAAATAAACAAACCTAACCTGCCACTTACTAGGAGCGACTACATTGAGTTACCCAGGCGAGACATAGTTTGCTTACAGACCATCAGCTGCAGTACACAAGACGTCTATCCACATTGGAGGCATGGAGCCCGTATTAAATGCAAGATGTTGTACTATTTCTATTAAATAACAATAATAAATATAATTGGTAATGTTGCAAAGTAACTTCTGTACAGCATCTGTATTCTTACATAGCTGATCTCATCTTGGACACGCATCAGAATCTCCTGCAGGCTTTGTGAAAACACAAATAGATTAGCCCCACCCTCAGAGTTTCTGAAATCAAGTTTGAGGTAGAGTCTGACAATTAATTTTCAGTTTCTAACAGGTTCTCAGATGATGCTAATGCTGCTGGTCCAGGGGTGACACTTGAAGAACCACTGTTTGCTGTCAAACTGTTTGTAATCAGCTAATAAAGTCAGGCATCATTTCAAAGGCAGTTATTTTATAATTTTTTTTTCCCAGAAGGTTCAAGCAACCATTAGTTGTACAAGGCGCACCTGCGTGGCTCCGTTGGTCAAGCATCTGACTCTTGATTTTGGCTCGAGTCATGATCTCGCGGTTCGTGAGATTGAGCCGCTGGCTCAGATCATCAGCTGGAGCAGATGTCAGGCTCTGCATTGACAGCATGGAGCCTGCTGGGGATTCTCTCTCTCCCTCTCTTTCTGCCCCTCTATCCTGTCTCTCTCAAAATAAGTAAATAAATATTGAAAAAAATGAAACAACAAGCCCAATTAATTGTACAAGTAAAGAATCGTTTTAATGAAACAGGGTAAGAATGGATATTATTAAAATAAAGCATTAGAAAAAGGCTAAATGATCTATTTGGTGAAATGGAAGTTAGATTCAAATTTTATTTTTAAGAAGGGAAAATATGTATATACAATGACCCAAACATGATGGGAATATTTTTGTTGATTTTCTCCTCTAATTAAATTTTTCCCCTAGATTTTTGCACTGAGTTGAAAGTTGATATTTTTCCTTCATTTCTTGCATGTAGTTATACGTGCCAGATGTTTTCATATGAAAGGAGTATGTTGCATATGAGACAAATAAATGCGTACTGAATGCTTTTAAGGACCGTGCTTGGTTCATCTTTGCCTTATGAAATTGTTTAAGAAAGTTAGTCATCAGAGTCCTTCGCTTAGTGTTCACTAGCTAGAGCTTTTGTTGTTGACGTTTTAAACATTGTCTTTGATTTGCTCTAGGAAGAGAGATATATAGTCATTCTAAAGTTAAGAGACTATAAGCCCCTTTTCCCTATTCTTTTTTATCTCTTCTTAAATAAGATGATTTTTAAAATCACATCTCTTTTGCTTTACTAATTTAACTTTGTTATATAACCGCTTAGTATATTACCAACCACTTAGTATTTTACTTTGTTAGATTAGACTACTGGTTGTATTTTGATGGTGCTTTCACATTTCTAAAGAAAGTGTCTATTGACGGAGACCCAATAGTTTATTTTTGCTTTTGTTTCCCTTGCCTCAACAGACATATCTAGAAAATGTTACTATGGCCAGTGTCTGAGAAATTACTGCCTATACTGTCTTCTCGGATTTTTATGGCTTTAGGTCTCATATTTAGGTCTTTAATCCATTTTGAGTTTATTTTTGTGTATGTTGTTAGAAAGCGGTCCAGTTTCATTCTTTTTCATGTAGCTGTCCAGTTTTCCTGGAATAGTTTGTTGAAGAGACTATCTTTTCTTCATTGCATCTTCTTGCCCTCTTTGTCATAGATTAATTGACCACATAAGCATAGGTTTATTTTTGGGCCGTCTGTTCTATTTCATTGATTTATGTGTTTTTTTTTTTTTTTTTTTTTTTTGTGCCAGTGCCATATTGTTTTGGTTACTACAGTTTTGTAGTTAGTATATCATGAAACCTGGAATTGTGATACAGGCTTCCAGTTGTGGAATGAATGAGTCACAAGAATAAAAGGTACAGAATAGGGAATATAGTCAATGGTATAGTAATAGCATTGAATGGTGACAGATACAGGTACACTTGTGGTGACCATAGCATAACATATAGAGAAGTTGAGTCACTGTGTTGCACACCTAAAACTAGTGTAACATTGTGTGTCAAATAAAAATAAATAAAAGAAATAAAGAAATGTGTGTGTGAATACATATATATATATATATATATATATATATATATATAGTACAAGTCTATAAGGTTATAAGTGTTTTATTAATTTATTTAGTAAATACTTATCAAATCAGAGAAAGGCAAATACCCTTATGATTTCACTCATATGTGGAATATGAGAAACAAAACAGATGAACATAGGGGAAGTGGAAAAAAAAGAGAGAGGGAAGCAAACCATAAGAGACTCTTAACTATAGAGAAAAAAACTGAAGGTTGATGGAGGGCGGTGGGCAGGTAATGGGCTACATGAGTGATGGGCATTAAAACGGGCACTTGTGATGAGCCCCGGGTGTTGTATGTAAGTGATGAATCACTAAATTCTATACTTGAAAGTAATTTTAACCATACATGTTAACTAACTATAATTTAAAGAAAAACTTGAAATCAAAAAATAAAAAATAAACATGTCATTTATAAAAGGTTCTGTGGATAGGTTCAAATCCTTTCCTTTCTTACTGATAATGCTTTTAAAAATCTAATGTACTGTATACATATTCTGGGTAACATCTGATGTTTCTGTTGTGACAACAGTGTTCACTTTGGGGAAAATTCCTGCTTGCCTGATTCCATATACCCAAACCAACTGGCAGGGTGAGGGTGGATGGCGTCTATATTGAGTAAACAGGAAAGGACCATGGATTTTACACTGCCAAGTGTAATCAACTTCATCAACAATATAATTAGTAATAGTTCAAAGCTATGTGTCTAGGCCTTAAAAAATGGCTAAGTATTTTATCTCTCCTTGACTTGATCTTCAATTTTATGACAAGATAGAATTATAACAAAGGAAATAAGAAAAATGCACAAATAACTAGAATTTAGGATATCCAGGAAGCCTTCCCTGCCTTCCCCACGTTAAAATGGAACTTCTTTCTTTAAAAATAAATTTTCAGAGCCACCTGGGTGGCTCAGTCAGTTGAGCGTCCGACTTCAGCTGAGGTCATGACCTCATCTCATGGTTCATGAGTTCAAGCCCCACATCCGTCTCCCTGCTGTCAGTGCAGAGCCTGCATCGGATTCTCTGTCCCCCTGTCTCTGCCCCTCCCCCACTTGCACTCTCAAAAATAAATTGAAAAAAATTCAAACAATTAAATAAATTTCTGGGGCGCCTGGGTGGCGCAGTCAGTTGAGCGTCCGACTTCGGCTCAGGTCATAATCCCGCAGTTGATGAGTTCCAGCCCCCCATCGGGCTCTGTGCTGACAGCTGGGAGCCTGGAGCCTGCTTCGGGTTCTGTGTCTCCCTCGCTCTCTGCCCCTCCCCCTCTCATGCTCTGTCTCTCTATGTGTCAAAAATAAACACATACATTAAATTTTTTTCAAATAAATAAACTTCCTCCTTTGTACGCATAAATTTATCTTCTTAGCTCGATTATCTGGCCCCTTCTGCTGAGGATGGGTATCTGGTACACTGCTGTTATCCCAGTGCCTAACATAGTGCCTGTCATGTTCTTCACCCTCAATAAATACTGGTCGAATGAATAAAGAAGGAAAGGATGAATAAATGAATACATGCAAGTCTCATAAAGAGGACAAAATCATGTATACGCCTTTCATCTTTTGTGCTTGTTACCAGTTAGACACTTTTTATTATTGAAATATATCACAATCATATAAAAATATGCTGTTTTGGTAATGAGTAAACTCTCATATTTCTTTATGATAGAGTTACCATCTTCAATAAACTGAGAATAGCTTTATGGGGCTCTGGAGGGAGACCTGATTACAAAATGTTTGAATTTCAGTGCCGTCTCTTGTCACTAACTTCCTGGGTCAATGCACAAGGCATTTACTAATGAACTGAATTTTTTCAGTGCCTGAGTTATTTCTTGAGAGGAGTCATTAGAGATTCTAGTTCAAGTTTGTCTGTACTTCCTCATCTGACTTTATTCTTCCTGTGATATCCGTGTTCGAGCTACTAGGTAAGGTTAGTTGCTGCTTGCTAAGCTGGTATATGTTCTGGGCGAAATTGCTATTTTCTTGTTAACTTTACTCAGTTAATGTGAAGGTTCCCAAAGCAAAGCATTTCAAGGCAGGAGGAATTAAAGAATTTAAATTGTTTTCGGATTTATATATAAGAAGTGTTAATACTGCCATCTGTAAAAATGGCCGAAGACCTTGCAGCAAAGAATATTACTCTATTTTTATAAAATCAAAGAGTTTGGTTTTTTTCCCCTAAAGAAACAATTTGAATAAAACCTGACCCCCTTCCCTTCTTTTTACAATGGAATGTGGTCAGATTGAACCCTCCATTAAAAATTCTCTAATATCTTTTTTTGCATTAACATTTCAAAACTCAATTTAAATATTCACAGATCTCATTTTTAATAAACTTAACAAAATTCAGGTAATTTCTTTCCACTTTCTAGATTGAAGGACAGCAGTTGGTATAGATATAAAAAAGATGTACAGCTATGAGCAAAGCCCAAAATCAATTATATATAAGAAATAACATAACACATGGAAAGAAATTAATCAAAAAGAAGAATTTCTACTATATGATTCTCTGGTCTGCTACCTGCAGGCAACAAACGCAAATGAAAAAAATCAACATTCTTCTGGCAGATAAGAGAAAAATTAATAAAAATGTTTCCTTCCTATTAGATCCCCTGATGCAACTATTGTTAAAAGTGAGTGACTGCAGGAAGAACTTGCTCGTTTAAATACTATTTTTTTTTTTAGACCACAGAAATAAGGCTTTATTCTTGCTGTTAAGCTCAATTACACGAGTTAGTATGGATTGCACTGTCCAAAGAGATCCCTCTTGCCTGCCCCTTCTCATTAAATGGCCCTGTGGGATATGCACGAGACAAATGTAATAGGAACCAAGTGAGAAGCATTTTGAGGTGTGCCTATGGGGGTAATGATGATTCATAAGGAAGGCTGAGTGTGACAGCTGAAAACTCTAAGAGAGGAGCTAGTGAGAGACACAAAATCTGCCCCAGATAAAATTAGTAAAAAGATGTTCGTACTCTGAAGATCGAAACGTTCCTACTCCCTAACGAGATGAGGAGGGGCACACTTTTGTGGATATCTGCTTTTTAATTTAGAGTTGTTTCCCATTTCTGCTTGAACAGGCAGGCCATGTATGTACAGAATGTGTGACACCCAAAATCTTTCTTATTAGAAATAAGACATCCAATTTAAGTATCAGTCCACCGCCTCATTTCCATCACGTACAGAAAATGTAACATAATTTCGGAATGGAAAGTTCTCTTTTAACTCCTTTTACCCATCAACTAAAATGTAGCATGCCTGTATAGAATTTTGACACATGTGCATTGCGTATTAAACGTGAGCCGAGATTTGCCTATTGCAAGTTTATATTTTCATATTTACCTTTTGGGAGGTAGCATCATGTGATAAATATGGCTCGATTAATAGGTGCTAATTAAAGCGTGGTATACATTCCTGCTTAAATTGTCCCATTTAGAGATCCCTATGTTTTATATATATTAGAAGGTTTTGCATGCCTTCTCATTTCTTTGTCTGAGTAGATATTTTGCAAATGATTTTAAACAGCATTTGTCAACTTCGGGGAAAATACCATTTTCATTTTCATTAATTTATTTAGATTTTGAGGAGTTTATTCCATTATTCCATTGGTATATATTCTTTGTTCTGTGTGTGAGTAAAATGATGTAAAGTTTGTGATGGAAGCTTTAATATTAATCATACTATCAGATATAAAAATGACCTGAAATGACATACATTAGGAAGCAACGAATTAAAAAGGTTTGGAAATATTTGTGTGTTTTTGGAAGAAACTCACCTAGCAGAATTTCGGAGCACGCGATGATGGATTATTGTAATTATTGGGAATGATAATATTTTAATGTGACTTTCTTCCCACCTGTCAGTTGCAATCAAGGCTGCCCAGTATTCTGAAACAGTCTCATTTTGCTAGGTGGCTAGTCTTGTGCAGCCTCTAGAATGCTTAGAATATTAATGCATGGAGGGGA